>NW_022698468.1:306933-433847 GCF_011630105.1 Anneissia japonica
TGAACCATTTTTCCCCTACTGCGATATAGGTCTCGCCTAGGCCTAGTTGAGAACCCCTGTCACAGATGGACTGTTGAACTCATCATCACAGTAAACATTCGAAGCAATCAATACCCTTAACAACTGCTGTACTATTACTACTAAACTAGGCATAGCTTCCAACGTTTCTGTCGACTCTTTTTAATACTATATAATAGTACTAACACCATCCTGACGTTCATTTTATGTATATCTTCTTCTTCTACCATTACTAATTAACATCAATAACAAGGGTAATTCATACATCATTGAGAAAAACTAGTCCTATCTATTTCTAGTGGATCAGAATCGTATGCAGAAGGAAGAAAATTCAAAGAACCCCGTGAAACAGTAGATTGTTATTGTGTTGAAATCCCTGCGCATGCGCAGATCCATCCATGTTACACCTCGGAAGCTTTACCAGCCTCAGCGAGGCTGGTAAAGATTACCGAGACGCTCCGAGATTTTACAAGGATATTACACGGAGGTACTTTCACACGTGCCGTAAAATGTTACTTTTGGTTACATTTTGTTACATTTGGTAAGATTTTTGTACGTGTGAATCGGGTATAAGATTAACAATGCATTTGACCAGTAGCTTACGGCTGCCACACAACAAGAAGTATTAAGGCATTTGATACCTGAATGACTTCCGTCCTACTGTTGAAGTCCAATGACCTTTAATCCAATCGGAAATTATTGTAGCTCAATTGGCCAATAAAAAAAACAAAGAGGTAACAATGAACACGGTACTACTACACTATCTATAATATGGGCTAAATCATTAAAGGGAAATTAAGAGCACATTGTGTGGGAACAACAGTGAGTTTACACATTTGTGTGTTTTCTTGCATTTTAGCAAGAGAATACACATTGAAGAAGGGTGACTATATCTGTTCACATTTGTTGAATACATTCAATACCCCTGAAAATATACTATGCAATTTTTAATTATTATTATTATTATTTATTTCCATTAAAACACACACACACACAAAAGAAAACATACATAAAAAACATTAGGATAGGCAAACAAATAAAACAATTTTGATAATTAGCCTAATTTACAAAAGGACAACAGGAATAGGTACCAAAAAATAAATGCAGTTTTTTAATAAAATAAATTAGTTAAATTTAAATCAAAAATTTACAATTACATAAGAAATAATATTAATTCAAATAATAAAATACATTACAAAAATATATAAATTATAAAAATTACAAAAATAGAGAGCTAAAGGCATCATTAGCCGGAGAATTTAATTAGGTAAAATAAAATTTAAACAAAATGTTTCCAGTCCTCCTTTATCCTCTTTTTGGGCTGCTTCCTTTTCTGAAAAATGTTCATAAGCCAATACCTATCCTGCATAAATTCAAACATGGCCATAAGCAATATAACAGGGTCTTATGTTGAAAGGAGCCACTTCATAGAAAATCTGATTATTAATTGTAAAGGGTGTTTATGTAAAAAAAATAGACAGTGTGTACGTATATGTTTGTTGATTGGCATGAAAAGTATTTTCTAATTCTAAATTTCCTTTTGAAAAATAATAACATATAATACACAACACGCATTTAAAAATTCAGTTTTTTTGCAGTATATCTTCATAACAAATTATGGACAATCTTTTGGAGCAAGTTCAACGTCTGATTATGGTAAAACATTTTGGGAGGTGATGTTTTCTCAAATTCGGAGCCAAAAATTATCTGTTAATTTCAAGATAAGCGCAGCATCAAATTTTGAAAACAGCTGTGTATGCAAACTATTAGACGAAGAAGTGAACTCCCAGGGAAGGGGTGAAATCATCTCCTTGTCATGGGGACTAGACTAGAAGTCATCTAGTGACATACACTCTATTCGACTTACCATTCCATCATTGACATTATCAGTGAGGATAAATGTACAAGGAAATATACAGCAGACCGATTGACTCAATATTAATTGCTAGCATAAAAAAATACGTAAAAATAACTTTCGAGGACCTTGAAAAGGTGATAATTGTACAAGTTTTCTTTTCAAACATGACATATCAAAAAACACCTGACATACAAAATTTGATAGTTTACGATAACTTTGGTAGTCTGTCAATGGAAAAAGTGAAATTTTATTTAGGGGTCATGAAATCGGTTTCATCAAGAATGACAATCAGTCCAGGCAGATGCGACATGATGCATCATAATGGAATGATTCTAATCTCAGGCGGGTAAATTGACGACACTTTAAGGAAAGGGTGTTGCCAGGGAGAAGTCATGGCATGTCATACAAGCGTAACCAAATCTGGGTCAACGACAGGAAAGCGTAAGATTTTAAAACGAAAAATCAAGAATATTGATTAAGCATCTGTACCTTATTAATTCACTGAGAATTATGAATTAAAAAACCGATAACAGTTGTCGCCAAAATAATCTTGTTTTTTATTATATTATAATATATGTCGGTATTATATAGCGCATCTAGGCCTAGGATTTGTATATTCATACTCATCATTTTAATGTTGTCATAAATATCAATTTTGCTTTAAATCTGATGATTGAATTTGACGATTGGATATTATTTTTGGATAGTGTCAGCCTACTTAGTTGAAGTTTAGATTTCAAAATGTTTTCATAACGGTCACGCAAGTGCTACTTTCCAATGGTCAGTGGAAAAAACCAATCACAAGATTGGGGAGGTTAGAATGCTTACACTGAGGCGGGTTTCATTTTCACTTCATGTATTAAAAGAAATCTACAATAAACGAAGCCAAAACAGAAGAGTACCATATTAAATGAAAATGAGGAATGGAAAGGTTGAAAATACTTAGAATCTCTACTTGACACTCTGGGGAGCTCACTTGCATACCAACCAAACGGGGGAGGGGGGGTGGTATCGCAGCCACTTTAAGACATGAGACACTTGCACTAACTATTTTACTGAAAATTCTTATGGACTTGAACTACCATTTACCAAAATCGCAGTGTGCTCTAATAACGACAGGAAAAGGTCACTCAATAGTGCCAGAGAGGTCGTAATATTTACTGGTTCCTGATGGCAAAAAGTGTTCCGTCTTGTCGCAATTTCGTGGCTGTTCCAAAAATATGCTTAACAAGGGGCTTACCGGCTTAGCACCCAGTCTAACTTGAAATTCCCACTAACATCGTGCGGAAAATCGCAGCACTTTGACACAGAAAACAACTAGCAACAGCGGTGTACACATTTTTTTTATAACAACAATGAGGCTGAAATTGCTTAAAATTTAAGAACAAATTAAGAACAAATTGAGGCTGAGGTAAAATGTTGAGTACAGTTTTTATTTAGAAAAACCCTCACAACTTATCTGTACCTTATGTGCAGTAGGTGCTACTATGTAATGCACTCTAATAATGTAATACAGTCACATACTGCTGTACAATATAATTTGTGTATGTTTGAAAAGTGTTGATTTGAAAGGCGAGTTGATTGGCCGAGCGGTTAAGTCAGGGGCACCGTGACCTTTAGCTCTAATATCGGCGTTGGTTTGAACGACTCACTCGCCAATGGTTCCGGTGGTGGAACAAGTCTTCTCGGATAAGGACTTTAAACCGTAGGCCCAGTGTACGCATTTGGCTCGTGTGCACTTTAAAGAACCCGGTACATCATTCCAGAAGAGTAGGGGGTTTTAAGTCCCCTGTTGTTAAATGGATATGCCACGTAGGACAGTGATTAAGTTCACTTATTGGCATATCCTTGGCCCTCATGCCTAAAGAAATGAAATGAAGTGTACAAATAAGAACAAAATAAGAATAAGAACATTTTGAGCCTGAAATTGGCCAAAAAATAAGAACATTGAGCCTGAGCAATATGTTACTGGTTCTTATAAAAAAAAAGTGTACTTTAAAAATATGGAGTCCCAAAACTGAAAGAGAATTAATATGAAAACCAGAATCAAAATATTCAATGCATACACAAAACATCCATGTCTTTAACAAGCAAAAAAAAGAAAACAAGTAGCTTTCAAATCAAATGGCCATACAAAATGAGAACTGGAGAGTTGTACAGAAGAATCTGGGAAATCAAATGAACTGAAACAAATTAACAGACGTAGATTCCAGAAAAAGCAAAACCACTTGGATAATCACGTAAATTACTAAAGCTACTTGAACTTCAAACTTTATAGAACAAAGTTGCGACCAACTGAAAGCGATGGTGATCACCATGAGAAGGTGCTGGTGCAATGCTGACATATGATGGAAAAGCGTCATAGTAGTAGTAGTTCATTGTAGTCAATAAAATCTTAAAAACAGACGGATAGAACCTGTAGAAATTCAGTAATTTTCTTTAAAAAATTATTATTTCCTCTAATGTAAGTCACAAATCCAGGTCATTGGGTAGGTGTCTGTCCAAATCGAATAATTTGTGAGTCTGTGTGGGATATAGGTTTACAAAAGAGAGACTTAACACTTTCTCATCACTCTAGACTACTGATTTATTTGTCTACCATAGTTCCTTCTATTTATGGTTTTATTGTCACTACAAAAATCAGGATTAAATATAATATATGCAATGTGTTTTTAAACCATTATTTTATTAGCTAAATCATGTAAATATACTATCAAAACTATAAATAAAACAAAAAACTGCCAAGCATTGAATAAGTAAAACAGCAAAGTCTTCCCAAGATATTGTTTCAGAATCAATTCTCATAATCTGTGAGAATTGTTCAACAATAGCTCAAAGCTTTTATACATGAGCAAGATAATATGCAAATGTATTTATTAATTAACATAACGAATGTGGTGCTAAAATGGCATGGTATTTCAATCTCCTTAAAGATTTAATATTTTTATATCTACAAAGGCAGCAAAAAATCAACTTATAAATGGAACTATTAACAATTGGAAATTGCAATATGAGAGTTTGGCAAAAGGAATTGCAATAATCTGTCAACACTATACAGATTTTTGTGACAAGTAACTGTGATTTGCCTATATATGGGCATGATATCATGACATCATCATGCTTATCATGGACACATCACACAAAGATGTCACATACAACTTGATTATGGACAGACCTTCAGGAAAGCCTGCCTTTTAAAATTGTTGCTGCTCAACCACTTTGGAAAGTATTCAGCATAAACATAATGAATAAATAGTTAATACTAAGCATGGGCCTAAGAACAATATTATTGTACTATAAATTTAAGATTTCCTTTCATTTCATTTATTTATTATGCCTCAAAAAAGGTCATGGGACCTCTAAAGAAGAACTCAGCGAGCCAGAAGTCCCAAACATTATATTTACAAAGAACAAATAGAAATCAATGAAAAAAACTCAGACTAAAATATTAAAATTGACCATAAAGATATGGTTTGAATCTATTTGAGTCTGAAAAGTGCAGCTAATGGCAATACCCTGGACACTATTTGGAGATGAACAAAACACAGGAAAAATGATTAGTTACTGTATGTTGTATGGCAATAGTAAGGGCATATGGGTGGATGAAAGTAAGAGAATCACTATGATGAGAGTAATGTCATATTTTCATCATCATAGCAGATTAAGAAACACAAAACAAAAAGAAATTCTTAAAAACATATAATTATATGGGTGAAAAAATAATAGTAATCCTTGCCAAATTCATTGCTTCCTTTCTCATAAACTTGATAACACTATGCTCCCACTTGGGACAGAATCAAAGTTCATTCTAAATATATTGTAGTGTGCGACAATCGATCGTCGAAGGGAATAAGATTTTTCACATGAACATAGAAAACATTAAAATAGTCAAGGGACCACTAGTTCGAACTGATTCTAGTACGGATTATCTAGTTAATTTTGCCAGCCGAAATTAAAAATATGGTGCAATCTTTTAATTAATTTCCAGTTGCTTTTGAAAGACTGAAGGTAGCTGTAGTTTATCTACACAGTAAAAAAAAATGTTTGTTTACTTAAATTTTGCCTTTAAACATTAAAAAACATAAAATCTATCTTTATTCATCTGATTGTAAAAATGAAAGCAGTACTACGATAATTCCATACAATCAGAGAGATGAATATTTAATAACCAATTTAACATGTTTCAGAATTTAAACAACTTCATGTTTAAAGAGGTCAGAAACATATAGGGTCATATCTTGTTCATATCCACCTTAGGCATTCTTTGAAAGCGTGTCTATTGAATAATAATTGATAGTATATTTTAAAATGTGGAAATGTACATGTACAATAAATCTACAAAAATGAGTTCATAAATCATAAGTGAACCAAAATATGTCTAAAAATAATATGCTATAAGAGAAGGAGGCATTGTGGGAAAACATTAAGTGTGTCGCTTGAATCAACTCTAGAATTGAATCTTCTCACTTTTCTCAACCACCAAAAGGAAGTGTTTTTAAATAATGAAAAATGTTTGAACAAAAGTATATATCCATCTCCCCCTAATCTCCTTTCTCTACTTCCTTTATCAACCAATTAAAATAAGAGCACTGATTTCCGTCGACAAATTAGTCCCCTTCTTATCATAGGCTTAGTGTCTCCGTTAATTAAGTGCTGACGTAAACAACAACAACATACTTATTAATTAATGTCTCCACTAATTAATTCCCTGAAGATGAAATGGCAAGTACTTAAAGACCTTTTCTTTTTCAAACACTGGGCAAGATACATATTTGAAGGTTTCGGCCCAATAGCCCATATTTCAAGGGTGCCAGGATTTCCATGTGAGTGGGGGTGGGTCCCGGATGTACAAATATGGACCATCCTGGAATTTAGGGGAAACTAAACTCCACAGTAGAGTCAAGAGACAGAGCTGGTTGGATTGCAGCTTCAGTATATTTTTTTGGAATAAGTATTATAAAAGCAGGATATATGCATTACCGGTAGCAGGTCTTATATTAGAAAATGGGGAGGGGGAGCATATGTCTCCATTGTAATTATGAACAACGCCCTTAAGAGTTGACTTGTAGCCAAAAATAAAAGGTCATAATACATAAAAATCATGGCTACTTCCCCAGTTTATGAAATTTTGGATTTTCCACCCATATGTTCCACAATCTAACAGTCTTTATCTCTTCATTATTGATGATCGAAACTGGAACATTTTACAACCACCATCTGCTAAAGCCATGAAATATAATCTTTATTATACATATTTTTCAAAGAAGTTTCAGCCCATAAAATTTACGGAAATTATTCAATATCAGATAATCAATACATTCCATGCAGTACAGAAAGATAAGAAGGAAAAAATATGTATTGATCCAATTAAAGCGTGCTTGGGGGAAGTGATTAAACTCAATCAGAAAGAACTAAAAGAGTGAACTAAAAAAATGTCTTGACAGTAATTCAGGTCAAAGTAATGAAATATTTTTTGTGGAAAATCATAAAGAAAGGGTGTCTATGCACTGAATGTAGTAGACCCTGTGATTTGTTACGTGAGAGGTCTCCGAGGTTGGCTCATAATATCTTGCACATTAAATCTACACTAACAAAATTATTTATATGGCATCTACGATACAATATGAGATACGGTAGATAATTTGATTATGAATTCATTACAATTTCTAATTGCACCATAAAACTAAGAGTCCACTTCTAGATGAAGATAAGATACACAGTTCACCCTCCAATTTGACACCACTTTGGGACCTAAAAATTTAGGGTGGTCTGAGGGGTTAAGTCTCTACTTAGGGTTAGCTTTGTGTTGAGGATTATTATTTGGTTCTTTGAAAAAGTGGTCTAGAATTACAGGGTTCTCACAATTAGAGTAGTCTCAAATTGGAGGCACTGTAGTTCAATGTCGTAGCCAGGATTTTAAAACAGTATGGGACAACACCAGGGTGGACCCACTTTAAGCATAAATTCAAATAATGTGGAACCATTTTCTTAAAAGTTGTTCAATTTTACGCAAAATGAATAATCTGGACCCATTTTCTTAAACATCGACCCATTTTACACAAAATATGAGAAATCTGGACTCATTTTCTTAAAAGTTGAACCATTTTTACACAAAATATGAGAAATCTGGACCCATTTTAAAAATATGGACCCATTCTTTGTGGACCCAATAGAAATATTGTGTGGGACTGTCCCAACTGTCTCAATAGCTGACTACGTTCTATGTTCTAAGAACTATGTTCTTGAAATACCGTATGTTTCAAGAGAATGTTAATACATTTTATTATTTTTCAGCAAAAATGCCCTTTAGAATATTTTTTACTACAAAGCCAATATGAGCCGTCACAATTGTATCAATCGTTTGCGCATTAGATTTCAACGTGAACACGGACAACACTCTATTTCTTATTTGCACATGAGATATAATTATACTAATGACAAAATTTCTGTTGAGTTAGTTTACTTCTGTCAAAACCACACGCAGATGATATTTAGTGCCTACGTGAATCGGTTCACGTTCAGTAAGCGTACCTCTGAATGAAATGATCACAAAATTTAAGGTAATAATAGCACCCGTGTGTATCCACGTAGCATGACGGTTTCAGGTATCTTACATCTCATTGCATTTGATATCTTGTAGCTTAGCGCTGTTTACTATCTTTTACAGGATCGACAGCTGTGAATGAACTCGAGTTCGTAAATTCTCTGCAGTCTGATATGATGTAAATTCTCCTTCTGTGTGGATAGTATTTTTGAATTAGGATTGTCAATGAAATTGGCGTCATTGACGCCAATACTCTATTATCTATTTCTACTAGATCTCTAATTATGTGGAGGGTCCTGTGAGAGAACGGAATTTCAAAGTAACATTAGAGCTAGAAAGGAATATCTTCCAACTTCAGTCATAGGTAACATACACCTGAATGAAAAATGTTCACTGAGAAGAGAATCCCAAAATATATAAAAACAATCAGTAAACTAAATTGGAAAAAAAAAAAAAAAATTCTCTTGGAAAAAAAAAAATATTGTTTAATATTAAAAAAAAAATAATTTTGTATCAAATACCTAGTAGATATTGTTTTTATTATCTCAATCATGTTTTACTTTGAATATCAATGCACCAGCAAACAAACCAAGGGTGATATTTGTAATTAACAAAATATAAAATTTAAATAATATGCCTCCCTCCCTTATCACTTTTCTGCCTAGAGTGATAAACTAATAAATTTTTTTAATGGGCCTAAGTCAAAATTTTTTGGGATGTTCTTAGCATTTTTAAATTTATTTAGTTAAGTGTTATAGATCTATATATTATACTTATTTGATGTCAGCTTTTAATTGAAGGTTTTTATCTCTGTGAGTTGGTATGGAAATAAAATTAATATAATAACAAATATTTATATTTTTAAGCCATATGCTTATATGTTTAAAAATTATAAATTTATAATACCCTACTTGAATATAACAATCTATAATTCACTTAATGCCATTGGTAAGTATTATATATTATAGACTGAAAAATAGAAACCAAGCCAGGTAAAAAAGAAATGCAAATATAATATTTGAAGGCATTATATTACATAGCAGCTAAATTGCCACTGGGAAAATCAATACAATATATGTAAACGTAATGAGGAATAAAAAACAGAAATGAATTTCTATAATTTACAAGGGAAAAAAATCATGTTTACATTTCAGGACTAATTGGAAAAAAAATTTTTTTAAAATGAAATGGAAAGATTAAAAAATGTCCATAACCTTTTTGGAAAAGCATGTGTTTTTACAACTATGACCTTGGCATTGAGAATAAAAAAAATTACAGCTACATTGTACTCAAATTACCAGTTTAGCTGTACTCGAATTACAAGGTAAGTAGTACAGAATTTACTAGTTTAAGTAATGTTCGAATTACAAATTTCTGGTATCTTACAAAAATAGTATGTAGTCAATGGAATTGCTAAATCATCTAAATTCAATATCACGATATATACCTCAACATATCAATTATTGATAACTCATATAATTGCTGGTTCAATTTAGTTTTCTGTTATACTTGATGAAAAATTCCACAGACGACATGTGTGCAAATAGAAATTGATTTCTGCAAATCATTTAATACTGAAATTTCAGATGCAAAATCTTGTAACTATGCGTCTAAGCAGAAGAGTTGAAACATCTAAAAGTTTCTTCAAGCTGTACTTCCCAGAAAATGCAAACCACTATCTATAAAAGGAAAGACATGCTTGATATATAGGCCTACGATTATTAGTATCTTAATTAGATAATATCCCTTACCAATCGTTATCTGAAATCTCAAATCACCAAATGAACTATCTCCAACACAAGATTCTTTATGTTGCTACTTTTATCTGGACAACCAAGTGTGTCCTCTACAGTCCAACTGTGAAGCAAGAGGAATTTTGATTGGCTAACAGGTTGACTGTTAACAGAATCAAAATTTGTCAATGTAGGAGGTCTGAGAATGGAATCATAATAGCTAACCACAACATTATAATAAACAAAACTACAAGCCTGATAACACCACCACAGTGAGGTAATGTACTTTTATATCAGTTGGGTACCATTATGATCTAAAATATTGTTATTGAGTTATTGTTTTCACATAGATCATATTGCCGCCCTGGATTTAGGCCCCACCTAATGCTGGCCTACGTATCCATAGCCTACCATAAAACTACCTAAGACAAGAATTGAGATATCAAATTTTTTTATAGGCTTACACTGACTTACAGAATTTAAATTAAAGAATTATAATGGCATTGGTAAAGACAAATGTTTTATAGTTTTAAATCTGCCCTTATTTGATAAATAACTAGAAATTTGATCAGAAATAATTATAAAGAAATACTTTTAAATATTTTAGTAGACACAGGCCCTATAAATGCTATGCTTTATTATTACTATTATTATTAATCATATAATTTATATATTTAATTTTGTATACATAATATTTTTCTTTACAGATACGAAGCACTATGTCACTATTCTTTGCAGATACGAAGCACTATGTCATTGAGTCCACAAGCAGTTTATAATGCAATCAGCACAGGAGAAGGCAACCCACCGGGCACCCATTACTCACAGCACTGCAGACATTAGTGTCTTGATAAACTATTTATCAAAAAAAAAATGTTTATAGCCACACATTTTTTTAAAAATATGTAAAGAATATCATTTGAATATATAATCTAAGAATAATACCTTCAGTTTCTAGTAGGCTTATAGTAATTATGTCCCAAGCAGATTAAATACATAACACTAACATAGCTAGCACTGGAATGTAGGTAAAAATGGCCCCGGAAAAAATGGCCCAGGAAAAAATGGCCCAGGAAAAAATGGCCCCGGAAAAAATGGCCCTGGTAAAAATGGCCCCAGTAAAAATGGCCCAAAATGATAAGTAGGTAAAAATGGCCCCAATGGAAAAATTCAGTAATAGAAATGATATTTTTTTTTTTTAATCTTGAAATATTTAAATACTAAAGCAAGAATTGAGTCAATAACAAATACAAATACAGATGCAAATAATGTACTGAGAGATTATCGGAAAACAATGGCCATTGAATAACATTTTTTGATAGAAATGACTTTTAAAAACGTTATTCCACTAACAAAGTAGAGGAATGACATACAGTACTTCAACTACCAAAATATGCAACTCATAGATAACCACAAAATACACTTTTGTTAAGTATCAAATGAAATAATTTTACATGTTATAAACAGTGCAAATAAACAGTAGTTAAAGCATGTGGATCAAATGTGTGTTTGAATCACAAGTTCATGTATAGGAAAAGGGAGCGGCTTACTTTCTAACAAACTTAGCAATAAATGTTCTGCTTAGAGTTACTTCGGAGATACTATATATACAAATGGCAATTATGCTAAGAATTAAAACAGCATGTAATTGTGAGGGTAGGGTAATTATGGTAGTATTAAATGGTATTTCTAAATCCCACAAACCTCCCAAAACACACTGTAGAAAACCAAACAATTCAATTTTGATTGACTCACTTGGTATATCAATAAGAAAATTAAATATTCATAACAACCTATTTTTTGGTTAAAATGTTGATTTTTTTTGGTGAAAAAATACTTGCAAATACACCACAAACCCTCAAACACACTGCGAACCCCATCCAAACCCTTTAATTATGATTGTAGAATTCTCTTTTTCTAAAAAAAAAAAATAATAATTTGATGTTCATATAAACTCATTGTTTACCAATACCCGGATTGAATTTCTGGAAAATTGTGATTCCGCTTCCGCGAAATTGGCCACAAATAAATTATTTTAGTATTAATAAATGCATGATTTATGTTGATTTATGGATTATGTTGTTGCTATTTTTTAAACATTTAAATGGAAAAAAAAATAAAAAGTGTTATTCATGGCTTTTTTCTATCTCTGAATATTTTATCATTGAATATGTAATTCCTACAAAAAGTAAAATATAAATGGCAATTTATTTGATGTTAGATTACTTTTTAAAAACTAAATAATTTCAGTTAAAAAAAATGCATATAATGATTTTTTTTAAATTATTTTTAATACAGAATTTTATTATTGAGGCCATTTTTACCTACCTGTCATTTGGGGCCATTTTTACCTGGGCCATTTTTACCGGGGCCATTTTTTCCGGGGCCAATTTTTCCTGGGCCATTTTTTCCGGGGCCATTCTTACCGTACACCCTGGAGAAGGTGTAGATTTAATCCACGGTATATCCATCATTTCAACAGCAATCTGCGAGTTTCATCATATAATAAAATTCTGCAGACACTGTCTTCTTAGACTTCTTCTCGGGCTTTCCTGCCTGCTAATCCCATCTTCCTTAAGGTACCCTTAACATTTCCTCAAAAGTCTTGCATTAACATTCTTACATTGCATGCGTTGAAACTTGCCTCCCCTGGGTAACACGGCAAATGTTATCAACATAACTCATGTTGTAGAACTAATTCAGGAAGAAGAAGGGTGCCAATTCTAACATTATATTTTTAGAAATGCTAAAACTTTATAATTGCTGATCAATAAACACGTATATACGTTCATATTTAGCCTGTCTGCTCTAAGGGGCAGCTTGTTGTTGGATTTTCATAATTACTTCTAAGTGAAGGAATTCTCAAATAATGCTTCTCTGTGACTTGAGTAAAGAGAGATAAGTTTACTGTTCAAATACTCATGGCAAGCTGTGTACGACATGTAATCTATCATTTCTTTATTAATTTTAGTGTGAATTTCCATATTCAAATAGTTTTAAATCAGAAATATCTAATCATGGATACGATCTGATAAATTATCTGATAAAACCCAGGGTTAATAGGGGGCTTACGCATCAAGCCAGACAAACTCCATCCAGCCTGTTGGAATGTGGAGTGTACATTGTAGAACCATCAGCCTAGATATACATTATAAACAGTTAATGTAACCTCCTTGTATATAAAATATGAAATGTCTACATGTTCAAATGTATGTATTCAAAATATTTCTTTTCTGTAGGGCCCAATTATAAGACCTTGGGACCACACATAATCTCTGCGGACCACCCATGAAAGAAATGATAAAACTTTAACTAGAACATCAAGTGGTCTGTTGCTAAGTGTTATTGAATTTGACCTTAAATTGAATGACAAGATAAAATATTCAATGGACAATTTTTTCCTCAGAATTAATTGGTATAATTGTCATATTCAATTGTCATTGTCATTTGATTAGAGCTTTATTGTCGGTGCAAAATCTTTGGAAGTGAATACTGTCATTAACATAATTAATAATATAAGTAATAAGTATGGATTTAGAGAGTGCATAATGTAAAAAGCCTCTATGCAGTCATTATTATTATTATTGACATTATGGTACGTTATCATCATCATTATTAATATTATTATTGCCATTGTCATTATTGATTATCATTATTAATTATTATTATTGTTATATTATTGTCATTATTGTTACTATTGTCATGCTCATATTGTCAATACTTGCTTTGTGGTGTTTTTATTTCCATTGTCGTTATGGCAATTAATGATTATTATGACCGTCGCCAACAACAGACACCAGCCATCCAACCTAATTAATTAACTTATCTTTCAATTTTCACAAAGCCTACAATTTTCCAGAAAACAGCTTCCACCACAAATAATTAATTATTGTTTATTAAAATTAATTCCTTCAGAGAGGGAAACTACCTGACTTGTCTCATTTAATCCATAACACTGGTGAAATGTGATTCGCATTTGGTTTGCTAGTATCCCCAAGTGGATGATAACGCATACAGCGACATTAAAATGGAACTTCAGAAAAAAAAAAAAGAACGAAAATTACAACGGTAAATGGCCACTGAGTTAGTAACACAAGGAAAGCATCTTCCTTATACTATTAAACCTCAATATGAAATCAGTAGCATGGTGGTATAAATATGACTGCTGAATTGCAATGCACACCGTTCCTCGTAAATCAGTGAACGTCGCAGATGCTCTGCATGTTCCACTAGTCAGAGTTTTTGACGCATCTTCCTTCTCATATTTCGCTAAATGTTATCATGAGATAAATTCAGGAACATAACAAAGAGATGTGCAGGCCCAAAAGCATCGCATTTGTAATTAAAAGTCTGGATTAAAAGGCGAGGATTACTTGCAAGATTTTAGGTGATCCTAAAAACGTGTATAAATTTGAAATCATTAGCATGGCCTTAGACTGTCAGTGTTTCTATTAAGATTCTCCTTTGTCACAAAGAAAGCCTTCATTTAGCTGACTCAAGCCAGAGGATTTAATTACAAGAACCTCTTTAGCATAGTTCAGCAGGTCTACCTATTCCAATATTGGCAAAACTTTTTATACCTGTTTAGCGAACCCACCAACCGCCAATAATGGTGGTTTTGAATAAAAATAAAAATTTTATTTTTGGCGGGCTGAAAAACAAGGCAATATAAATTAAGAATTGTCAATAAGCTCTATCCAAATTATTAAATTTTCCACAAAAAACTGCTGTATGCCCATTATATAGTCACGATATGCCTGTATACACTTTCTTTTTTTATAAGAACCAGTACAATTTTGTCCAGGCTCAGTGTTTTTATTTTTTGGCCTATTTCAGGCTCAAAATGTTCTAATTTTGTTCTTATGTTACACGCTTTTCAAACATAGAAAATTATTATTGTACAGCAGTATACACTGTACTGGAATGTAGGTAAATTGGCCCTGGAAAATGACCCCTGAAAAAAGAGCCCCTGAAAAAATGGCCCCTGCAAAAAAATGGCCACAAATAACTGGTAGGTAGGCCTGCACCTACTGTACTGTATTATAGAGGGTCACACCTACTGCACATAAGGTACATATATAATTTTTTAGTTTTTCTAGTTTTTAAAAATAAAAATCTCATTTGACATTTTACCTCAGCCTCAAATTTTTTTTATTTTGTTCTTAATTTTTAAGCATTTTCAGCCTCAGTGTTCTTATAAAAAAAAAAGTGTAATGGTGATGACGTGATATCATTCATCATCATTCATGACCATATTTAGGCATGTCACATGTTTTTGTCATATCAAATTTGATCGTCTGGACAGGACTTAAAATGTTCACAACTCCACAAGTATCATTTTTACTAGTCTTGCATCATTATATTATCTTTATACATAGTGAGGTTCCACGTGTGTTTCGGCACGATAACAAAAGAATATAGGAAGTGAATACCATGTATAGACTTCAGGAACACTTTATTGGAGAAAACCAATATTTCAACCTATCCTCAGGTCTTTACCTTGATAAAGACCTGAGGATAGGTCGAAATATTGGTTTTCTCCATTAAGTATTTAATTTAATGATTATTAAATGCATTATGCATGGTGCTGTAAACTATTCTAATAGCATCATGATTAAATAAAGAGATCCCTTGTCCATACAACATCAATCCACTTTCGTACAAGGCCTGTCTTAATGGACATTCTAAATATATCATTGGCCTTTCCACAAACTTGGAATAATTTGGAAATGTGTTCCTGTAATAATCACAGATTTTATGATGGTTCAGACACAGAACACATTAATGGTTTGTGTGGCACTGGATAATGGCTTTTCTGGTGATAGTTAACCAGAAAGATTTGCATAAACCTCACTGTAGTGTTAAGGTCTGTACTTATGATACTAGAATGGTTAAGGTTAAAGTTCAAGTGACATGCCTAAAATATGGCCATAATGACATCACATAATGACCATTATATAGGCACATCATGACTATATATGGGCAAACAGTTTTTTATCAAAGAAAATTTGATAATTCTGGACAGAGCTTAACACGTTGGCTGGCAGCAACGAGTATACTCGTCCCACATGGTTTTGCTGAGGGCGCTAGTGACGACTATACTCGTCAAAACCGGGGTAACATTCTAGCGTTTATTACTTCATTGTTATACGTCGTAGAACCACAAACGTAATGGCTGATAATTTTGGAAAGACACACCTACATGATAATGTACAAATAGCATACGTATGTTTGTTGCATTATGTTGCCAGCAGTACAAAAGGTTGCACAAGTGGAGGCGTCCTCTGAACATGCCAACCCAACGAGAAACTGGCACTTGGCAGAGGCAATAAAAATTACTGTCCCAATGCCAGCGACGTGTTTACTCATCCCTAATATTTTCCCGCCAATTTATTAAACACACCATTTTGTTTGTACTTGTAGACTATTTTGGCACATGGGACAAAACCTTTAAAAACGGTTTGGCAGTCACTGTGATATGGGATTGAAGGGCGAGCATCTTAACCACCAAGTTATTCAACTCTACCCTAATAACATATTAGACATATTAATAATTCAAAAATTAATTTGATTTTCATCTGTTTAACATTATCAGTGATTGATAACTGGGATTTGTTTAGCTTTGTACCATATAGTCATCAGTTGAATCATTAAATATTTCTATCTAAATATTGGTTATTTTTTTTAAACTTAAAATTTTAAGGACTGAAATACACAAATAATACATAAGTTATTGCATAAATTTATAGCTTTATTAGAAAATAGTCAAATCATGTTGAAAAATAATCAAAATAAGCTGCAAAGTTATTGCTATTGAATATTTGATGAACATCGTCAAAAATTTAGATATTCAATCAATAATAAATATTGCACTTTAATCAATGAAATGAAATGAGCCCAATTCCCACTGAGAACAAACCTTAAGCCACCATTAATCTAAATGAGGGCGCTACTAAAGCTCTGTGTATGCCCATATATAGTAATGATGTGCCTATATATGGTCATGATGTGATGTCATCATGACCATAATTAGGCATGTCACATGTTTTTTGTGAAATGAAATTTGATACAGAGCTTCAGTCTGTTTTGATACGTTGTTCAAAATCAACTGACACAAAAAATGTGTTCGACGACATATCAACAATTTTTTTCCTCTGGACCCTGGCTCAAAGAATAAAAAATACAAAAAAAAAAAAACCCATAGATTCAAAGGCGGTTTGGCACAGCGATCTCCATTCAGATGCTCGTTTTGTTCGATATGGCCGAGCGGTAAGGCAGGGGCACCACTAGCTACAGCCTCAACATCGGCCCTGGTTCCAGCCACTCCTCGCCCATGGTTCGCTTGGTAGAGCCAAGACTTCTCGGATAAGGACTTAAAATGGAGGTACAGTGTACATATCTGGATCGTGTGCACTTTAAAGAACCCATTGCATCTTTTGGAAGAGTAGGGGTTTACACCAATGTTATGGTTCATTTCAGCCCATCGTTGTGGAATGATGTGGACATGTAGCAACCATGAAGTGCCTCTTTATTTACCCCAAAAAAACGTCAGTCTGATCTTACCTAGACCTAGTGGAATTTGCAAATAAAATCTGTGACTACAATATAATGTTTTATTCCACTCGGTCAAAAGAGAGAGAAAAAACAATTCTAACAGATTAATTTAGGCAAGTAAAGTTTAGGTAATTAGGCTGTCCATGTTTTAATTTTATATTTCTTTCGTCATATTTCATTTTGAATTTTTACAGAATATATGCAAGATTACCGGCTCGCAGATACTGATTAAAATGGTTATCCAAATTGTAAGAATATTGGAGTCCAGTCTGTGGCCCTAAGAGCCCCAGGCCATTAGTTTAAGTAGGTCAATTCCAAGCAATTACATATTATATAAACTTATTGGAATATCCGGCACTGATCGAGATTTTACATAAACCAAACTCGGGGGATAATATTATTAGAAAACGTGAGTAGTTGTAAGAATAATAAATAGCGATCTATATCACTACAATGCTGCTTGTTTAGAAGGAACTTAAACAGGAGGAAAAACATTAGAATGAAATTACGAGAGAAAATCATGTTTTCTTAATAATACTATTCTATTTATGTCAAAAATAGTAACTCGGTATATAACGGACAACTTAATTCAGATTTCATTTTGACATGTAGTATAACACCGGTTAATGAGGAGAAAATACCATTAGATTACCGAGGCCTTAATGCAATTTCATGCTGATATCAAAAAGTAAACAGTACAACAATGCGTCTTATTTTTGGAGCCGTTTAACAGGTTTAGTCTACTTTTCAAAAATCATGTTTTTATCAGAGATGAAATTATGCAGATCTAGATTTTAAAGGAAACTAATTAAGCGACTATTTATCAACTAATAGGCTTTAAGTGTTTCTGACAATTACAGATCTAGCCAATGACAGACACAGCTCTTTCAGCCAAGCCTGATTAACGGTTACTGACATATCATTGTGTGCGTTTTTTTCTAAAATCTATACATACTTCAAACGTGTTGTGATTTGAACTCTTGACACAAAAATAACAGATATGGATTTCAGCTTATTGTCAACTCCTTTATCTTCTGAACTTTTGTATTAGATTCTTAAAAGCAATCAACATAATTTACTCCAGAAATTATGATTTCTTAGAATTTTGAAATTTATATGTTGAAATAATGAATTTAAAATGCAGAAAGATTCGTAATGAGATAATCAAAATTAATAATGGAATTTAATATTAAATTACTTATTTAAATTTGTGTATTAAAATATTTAAATTTCAATTAAAAATACTGTTTTCTGTAAGATTTACTATTTGTTGAAATAATAAATTCAAAAAAGGGGTTGGTTTTATTTTCTTTATTTTTTTTCTGTTCTGTACTAATAATAAGTTGCGGTTAATCTGAAACATGTCTACAATTAAATCTTGTGTTCTTTCTAAGAAATGAAATGCAATGAATTAATGAAAAATGTGTGGTTTTTTTGTTTTTTTTATCTACTTGCAGCCCTTCTTCAATTATCAAAGATTGCAGTTCAAGCAATTTATCTTTGTGTGTGCTAAGGAAATTTGAGAAAACATCTATTCGTGTACAAAACCGAATTGGATTCCAATTTTCTACATTTTACTACTATTTATACTTCTGAAAGAAATGACTGTTTTTGCAAATGTATTTTTTATGCAAAGATGGAAAAATTCTCTGGTAATAATAAATTTTAAAAATATCTCAGAACACTTCAAAATAGCACAAAATTTCCATATATCTAATTGATAGGTGGATTAACCCACTGGACCCCCACTATAGCTTTTATCCTTCACCCTGCTTACTTTCAATGGAAATTGTTAGCCCTTATAAGACTGCCTAGCCCCTGGTGCCACTTTTGGGCAAGCAGATAAGAAAAATATTTGCCCTTATACAATATTCCCCCTTATACAATATTCCACTTACAAAAAAGAAATCACTATTTCAAACACTTTTATATGATATGATAACAGAATTATAGCTAACACTGTACAGGTGGTGATAATAATATGCAGATCACTTACTTCTTAACTTTACCTGTATGAATCTCACTATAAATACTGCCTACATTTTGTGCCTAATTTTGAACTACCCTTCAGACAAGCAATGTCTACATTGAAATAAACTTGAGTTAACTCAGAATCTGCATATATTGTACCGGTAACCAATTGATGAAATCAGGGCTGTTATTGAAAGTCTAAATCGGCCACCAATTTTTTCACCTTAATTTACATTTTTTCCTGAACATTACTGTTGAAATGAACATCACAAGTACTAATCGTTTATGATTAATTTTACACTGGCCATATGGTGTGCTACCAAATGCTGGCTGAGCAACATATCCTTTTCTACCACTAAAGGATATACTAATCAAAGATGGCCGATTGTCCCATATTTTTAATTATCTTAAGATGAATATTGTCAGATGAACTCTACAGTAGTTAACTTCATAGAGTCTACCATTAAAAAAGAATGATATACCCAATCAACGTAGAAAGCTTAAAAAGAGAACTGGGAGAAGTTCATAAAGGTTTATCTCATTTGACAAGGAAGAATGGTTTTGAGTCAGAAAGTGATTCACGACAGCAAGAGATTCTTAAAAATGAATCAGTCATGTTTTTCCTGCAGGCTAAAAATGATTATTTTATCCTTAAGAATTTCTTTTGATAAGTGAAATCTTGTAGTATATTGCAACCAGGTGTGAATGTGTCAGGGTGGTGGTATGACCAAGAAGTCATAGTACAACTTGATGTATTACTATTAAATAATTTACTATAGTCTCAAAATATACATACAATTTTATTCATCCAGTTTTATAAAAAAAAAAAAGAGACATTAAAACACCTATCAAGATTCAAATAAGACAAAATGTTGCTGCATTGCCAAGTTGCAAAAATATTAGCACGAACTAGGGTCACCGTAGGTCAAAACACCTTTAAGATCCAATTGAATGTTGCTAGAATTAAAGAGAGGAGGGGTTCCCAGTGTTTAAGTTTCTATTTAAAAAAAGTAATACTGTAGGCCTATGATTAATTACGACCATATCTTTGGGGAGTGGGGGAATGTTAAAATTTCTCTGGGGATCTCCTCGCCACCTGGAATCCCACAATGGCGCCGGCACTGCACATAAAGTATAACACTGTTGACATCCTTAGTCTAAAATAAAAGGCAGGCAAATGATTAGCCTTAATTACTGAACCTAATTAAGATTACCTTCAGGAATTCAATCAAATTTGACCTATTTAATGTGATGTAATCCAATGAACGAGCTATTAAATCATATTAAAAGGAAATTTCTTCATTCTCAATATGGTTACTTATTAAATTCTTTGTTTTGTGTAGTGGATTGAATTTGAAATTCAAGACATGGATATTATTAGGAATTGATTAATCTAATTCTGTGAACAAGTCTGTGAACTTGAGGTTAACCTCATTTATTGTGGACAATAGTTTAATTGGGACACTTATCGATGATCGAATTGTCATTATTACTGATTCTTCACTTGATATCATCAGAAATCTTCAAGAAATTTGCATGATATAATAATACTCATTATCCATTACTTTTCTGTTTATATTTCTACTGAAATCACCCAAACAAGGCCTGGAAGCCACCTCAAAGTAAGGGGTTATAATTTGTTTTTAAATTAACAAAAATAAAAAAACTCGACCTCTATAAAAAAAAAAAAATCAGAAAAAAATTTTCTTCCTTACAACTACATAAATATTTTAAAATGTATCAATTCAATTTTAGATGATTTCCAATAAAATTAGAGTTATATACCATAAGTTCAATAACGAGAATGGAAACTTCAGTCTGAGTACTTAAATGCTCAAATTGCACAATCATTTCTTTATACTGCACAATAATTTCTCAAGTGAGCAGATCCATCCTTGCCACCCTTCCACCCATCACCACTAATGAGGGAATCCTCTATTTTATTTTTAATTCATTGAATGAATTAAAAAAAAAAAAAACTCCTGAATTCATCAAGGAATACTGCATCATGTCAAATGTCTCCTTTTCTTCAGCAATATCTTATTATGTAATTGGCTTGTATCTTATGTTTCATACGTTTTGTTGCTGAATAAAAAGAATTGAATTGAATAATTACTTTTACCTCACATACATTAAACAAATTTTTACTAAAATTTAATTATTAATTTATTCTTAGACTAGATACTTTTGGCAGTACCATTTTGCTATATAAGGAAAACAATTATTTTCTACCATCCTCTCGTCTGACCTTTCAAAAACAGTCTGCTAAACCAAGAAATTAAGAAGTATTTCGTAAAGGTAACAACACAGTTTATCTTTGCAGCTCTGTCCAGACTATTTAATTTTTTTGCCATATTCATGATGTGCCTATATATGGCAATGATGTGCCTATATATGGCAATGATGTGATGTCATCATGACCATATTTAGGCATGTCACATGTTTTTGTCATATAAAATTTGATAGCCTGTACAGGGCTTTAGATTCATTCTGAGCAAATCCCTATCACACAGAATTCATACAGTATCCATATCTTACTCATAATTGGCTATCTTATATTACAATATGATTAGTATCTATGACTAGAAATCAAGCGATTGAAACAATCTTCTGAATGTGAAGAAGCGTTATATTTCTGCGAGCTAACACCATGGCTTAGCAGCGAAACTGCTTCAGAGATCTCATTCAATAATGATATCGTAAAATTTAAAATTCTACACAATATTGAGATGCGGCAGTATACAGCTAAAATTGATTTCAATTCATAAATTTTTGAAACGATATTCAGTAATAACGGGATGAAAGGCAGGCCGACGTATAATCTGCATCTTTGGCACGGTTGATAAATTGCCGTATACAGTGCAATGATTGATAAATGGAAAAATATTGCATGAATAAATACATATATGTTATTCAATAGACTCTAAGGCTCTTGTAAAAGATATATTCTTAGTACACCAGGGCATGTTAATAAGCTTCCAAAATAAACCTGTTATGGTTTCTATGGCAGCTGGTGCATAATACTCAACGAAAGCTATTAAAAGCCTAAATTGTAACCCAGTTCTGGAGAAATGAAGTAGGTCGCAATATAATTAGCATAATTGTTATGATTACAATCCTTAGGAATGAAATCCTATGATAATAATTTAATCTTAAAGAAAATATGTATATCAAAATAATAACTTAAGTTAAAGGAGTTTTTAGAGTGTGTGTAATATGACTGTAAAAAAAATTGTCCAGAATTCTATTTTTTTTTCTTTCAATTTCTGTTTATTTGATTTTCATTTCTGGCTTTGCATTTTTCTTATATACTTTTTTTTTGTTCATGTGATCCTTTACCATACCAATTTTTATTTATTAGCATTATTTTGCATGAAGTTATTATCTTATTCTTATTACAATTTTGATTTTTAAATATTCATAATTTATTTTTATATGTTTTCCTTTATATCTTATTTGAATAAAGTGATTAATGATTAATGGATTTAACAATTATTACACAATGTATCTGCCATAAATAAAAATAATTCTTATTATCAAGATCTAAAATCTGATATTCATAATTAAATACAAATTAAGACACAAGACTACAATGCTGCTTGTATGCATAATAAAGAAATATGGAATTCTGTGACCTTGAGGTCAATGTTTTGTGCATATGTTCTCCTCACTTGGTGATAATCATGAAAACATGGATCCCTACTAATAATATTCCTGTAGAAAGACTACACATATTGCTATGATATAGACCTAAATTTATTTATGATACCACATCGGCGCTGCCCTAATGACGAGCTCATTAAAGCGAACGTTTATCTCTACGTCGCTATTGAAAATCTATCGACGTGATATATTAGGCCATTGTCAGGAGATCAAAGCGTGCGAAAGGACTTGAACATAAGTAATCTATTCACAGCAACGATTAAGGAAAGACTGAACAGAATCTGGCTGTTGCTCCCAGTATGTTATGAATAGTTAGAATGTGTTTCTATTGTACTACTACAATCTAGTTAACTGCAAAGAAAAAAAAATCCCAACTATATTCAACACTTCAACTAGCCATTATGTTATTAGTTTTTAATTTTGAGATTTCTGAATTAAAAATATAGTCATTTAATAATGGTAATATTATGAATTGATGTTTGCTGTACGTGATTTGTTATAGTACTAAATGATCAGTACATTCCCAAATGCTTGCGAAAAAAAACAAGAAAACTTGCAAGTGATTAAGGTGGAAATTGAACCCACAGCTCCAAAAAATAGCATGGTGTCTTAACCATTTGACCTTCGAGCTTGCGCTTGGTTGCTAGTAGTGAATCTGATGCCCAAATAATATTTTTAAATTTGACATGATTTTTAGAATATTAAATCTGACATTAATGTCAGCTCTGCCCAGATTATCAACAAAAATATGGTTGTATGCCCATATTTAGTCATGATATGCTTATATATGGTCATATGATATCATCATGCCCATATTTAGGCATGTCACATGTGAGTATGAACAGGGCTTTAGGTTATTTTCTACAGTTTTTGTTGTGCCTGCTGCCCCCATCGGGGGCCGTAGACACTATGTTATGATGTAGCAATTAAAGATGGCGGAAAAGGGTAAATCTGATGGAGGAATGATGGGTACTACTACCAAGAGGTAGGAGGCGCTCTATTGAAAATCGAATAGCTTTGGAACTCGAACAAAATTGCGTTTGAAACTCGAACATGCATTATAGAGACACAGCACGCGTTCGCCACAAACGCCTTTCACTGTCATTTAAAAGGACGGCCTCTAGAAACTGGTAGTACTTTTCGAGATCAACGACATAACAAGGTAACTCTCAAGAATTACTCTTATTAAAGTGTTTTTAGTGTAATATAATAGTAGTATACAGAATATTATGAAAGAAAATTTTTATGGAAAAATCCAGATACACTACAATACACATATCTGCATATTGAAGAACATAAGATTAAATTCAAATGCAAAAACTCCTGTATATTAATCAGTGGACACACAATTTGGTGGGAGGGGGAGGGGGAGGGGTAAGAGGTGGATGGGCTGGCTGGAGTCCCCTTGAATCCAATTACTGTAACAGTAGGCCTACTATCAGAAAAGTCTGATCATAAATTATATGTTGAGACAGACAGGTGACCAGTCAGACAGGGCATGTTGTAAATATCTTTCATCACTTTTTTAAATCTCTTTTCTGAATTGGATGCTCAGTCAGTCCATTGACACAAAACAGATTTCTAGATTAAAGTATTT
Organism: Anneissia japonica; assembly: GCF_011630105.1. Taxonomy (NCBI): domain Eukaryota; kingdom Metazoa; phylum Echinodermata; class Crinoidea; order Comatulida; family Comatulidae; genus Anneissia; species Anneissia japonica. The sequence continues at coordinate 331,872 of NW_022698468.1, forward strand.
TAATAGGTCATTGACCTGTAGTGGTTTAAACAGCTAAACAATGATGATAGTGATGATAATTACTATAATGTCTTATACAACTTGATCAATTGTACTTGTGTTATTGGGTTTGTTGTAGAGAGAGCGATGAGACAGGCGGACATGAGACATTCAATAATGTAACAATATATTTTGAAGCAATGATGGTTCCATGGATCGATTTCATGATTCATACGTGCGTGTCTAACTCAGGTGTCATATAATAACAGTACTTATTTAATATTATCATTATCAATTAATCATAAAAGAACCATAATTTTTTTTTATCAATATTTTGAATGAAACTGGTAAAACTATTACTGTTATCATTATTATAATATATAATTATATTATATTATTATATTATATTATATCATATGATAATAATATTATGTATTATTAATATATACTTTTGACAATAATAAATGTACATTAGTAGTAAATTATGCCATGGTCACAATTTAACCAACTAACCTAAATGTCAAAACTTGTAGACTATCTCATTAGAATTTCCAAGTTAAAATTAGCTTTTTTCATTCACAAATTCCACGAACAGTCTTCCAAACTCCCAAAATCCCTATCCCTTCTACCTAATGAAAACATGTTAATAAACATAGTTTATAATGAATATTGTAATGTCCTATTCATGACATAGAGGGCAGTATTTGAATAAAATACATTCCATTTTACAATGCACTGTATTGTTACTGAACATATTAAAAAGTATTAGCGAGATTACGATGACAGACAATGGCTCAGCAATTTTTTATCTGAATCATAATCAACCAATTATTAAGATGCTGCCTTATCAACTATAGCACTTTTTAAAACTCGAAAAAGAACAGTGCTATAAATACGGCAGAAGCTTAGTATTCTGAGCAGGAACTGCATGTTTTTTTACCATTCCAGGAACTCTCTCATTTAACAAAGATCTACTAATTCTAGTACTTAGGAAGATCGAGGAGGTATTATCTCAGACATCTAATCAATTAAAGATAAATATTATTGGATTAGATACTCTCTTAATTACTGGGGATGAGATTAAAATATATTATACTGTAATCCTTCCTAATCCCTTAGTCCATAATAATGAAGAGTATAATGTACAGTGTGGGTAGCCTAGACAATAATATAAAAAACAAGTATTCAGCTCAATTCCTGACTTATAATAATTGACTGGTAGTAATCAGATATAAAATATATTTGATTATGACTATTAAAAAAGAATTCTAGATACTAGTTAGAGACTAGAGAGAATTTATTAAGTATTCGGGCACTTAACCAAGGTGTGTATGGCAGTGGGAGGGGTGACAGAGGCTTAAGCCCCCCCCACCAGACAGGGTCAAGCCCCCCCCCCACCAGACAGGTCAAGGCCCCCCGCCCCGGACAGAGCTCGTCGGGCAGTCAGACCATAAAACATATGAAAATAGGCCCACACCAAGCCAACACATGTCTGTCACAGTGCCATTTTCGGCCATCCAGAGGTTGATATTCTTTTAAAAAAATCTTATTTGGGAGGGGGCACCCCCTCTCAACCCCTTCCTCCAGGTCGAGCCTACGAGCTCAAGTCCCCCTATCAGACAACTTAGCCCTCCCAGAAAATATATCCTAGAGCCGCAACTGGTCTATGGTCTGGCCAAATCGATTTTGAACGCCATTAACTATTTCCATGGCAGAATGCTTCGGCTCCAAGGGATTTTTCCCTATGGATATCTCTTGTCCTTGATCTATGCAAGTACCCGTGTACCTCTGGCTTTAATAGAAAACCTCCCTTCAATAGGTCATGAATCATGGGAACTGAATAATCTTATGCCATGGAAAACAGTGGTGGATCCAGAAATTTTAAATGGGCCCAGAGAATTTTACGAATGAATAGGATAGACCACCTGAGCCCCAAACCATGGTGAGGCCTCTAGATAGCAGAAAATTTCCTCCATTTATTTTTTAATTTTCAAAAATCTCAGGGGGCTCAGACTTTGCTTCATTCTTGGCAGGTAATAAATACTGTGGATAAAATTATGGAGAAATTTTTATAGAAAGATATAAAAAATCTAGTGACATACATTAATATGAAGATGAAAAGTATTTCCTTTCCAGTTTGTAAATGAAGCATTTTCTAATATTGAGAGAATTTAAAATAATGTAAAAATAAATACCATAAACAGTCTTAAAATTGAACAAACTTCAGATAAACGATGTTGACATTATGTTTTATGCTAGAAGAAACATAAAAATATCAAAGCGAAAAGAATCGCGTCTATAAATGAGATTAAATACAAGGAGAAACATAAGAAGATAGCTTGCAATGGTTTGAAAGTTCTAACTTACAATACGAATACGATATTGATCATCTTAACACGTACCACGATGTGAAATTAAATCCACCATCACTGTGTGTACAAAGATATCTTCCCTACTACTTGACCAATATGAAATTTTAATTCCAAAGAAATGAATATCATATTAGTATGCCGGTAAGAATTTCGGAAATGACATTTTTAAGTGAAACATTTCTAGCTTAGTATTTTTGTACGTGAAACTAAGGATATTCAGGTAATTAAATGCACTTTGAATGTAAAATTTATGATTTATAGGGATGGTATGATTTATAGTTATAAAAAAGTATTTTATTTCACTTTTTAAAAACCCAATCAACCAAAAACTTATTTTCCTATACAATATATAACAGTAGATTTGAAACCGAATACAGAACTCTGATACAACCAAATTTAGATTTATTTTTCTATATTATATGAAATTATTGTAGTTTTTGTTAATTGCAGTTTTTATTTATACAAGTAAATTACAACATAAATTCAAACAAGAATTAATTATATTTCATTTAATCAGCTTTTAGATTGTGTTTCATTTTCAAAGAGCATAAAATTCTTAGAAATGTGACAGATTTTTACTATGGATGAAAGCATATTGCACTAATTATGGGATCTAACTTTTATTGTTTTATGCTGACTTACTACTAAATGAATGAATGAAAGAAAGAACGAAGTACTGAATGATGGAAGAATGAAAAATGAAAGAGTGAAAGTATAGCGAAAGGATAATTGGAGTTTTTGCACTATTTTTGATTATTGCATGTTTGTATTTTATAAAAGGGGTACATACCGATAGAAATTGTTTTCTTTTGTGTACTTTTTCGTTACTTCTGTTGTATTTGTTTGTGAGTACCAAATAAATGTTGACTGAATTGAATTCAATTGAATAGCAGAATGAAAAATAGAAAAAGGAAGAATTAAAGAAAGAAAAGGAACAAATGAATGAAAGAACAAATGAATGAATGAAAGAGCGAATGAATAAATGGATAGAATAAGCAAATGAATGAATGATAGTATGAATAAATGACACAAAAAATGATAGAATGAATGAATGAATGAATAAATGATAGAATGATTGAATGAATGAATGATAGAATGAATGAATGTACGAATAAAAGATAGAATGAATGAATTAACGATAGATAGAATGAATGAACAAATGAATGATAGAATGAATGAACAAATGAATGATAGAATGAATGAACAAATGAATGAATGAATGAATGAATGAATGAATGAATGAATGAATGGACAAAATGATTGATTAAGTGGATGAATGAATGAACGAATGAAAGAAAGAATGAATGAATGACAGGATGAATGATTAAATGAATGAATGAATGAATGGTTGGATGAATAAAAGAATGAATCTCAGCTTCTTCCCTGTAACATGTATGAATTCATAAAAAAGAAAATTAATTAAAATATATAGTGCATATAAAATCAGGAGTGATAGGCTGAAATTTGATTAGTTGAGTGGTAATGGATTATCTGCATAAAAAAAACTGTAACAATGTAATATAAATATATTATTTTTGACATTTATGATGGCAAGAGTTAATACAATGTCAGCACCAAAGCCAATTTTAATTCTAAATAATGCTATTTTACAGAGCACCCTAGCACAATAACCTATATAACTTTACCCAGAATCGTCAATTAAAAACAGAAATGGCTGCGAAAATAATGAAAACTTATTACCGTAATTTTTACAACTAGGCCATTAAGATAGTACTTGTGCTATAGTATGTACAATCAAGCACAGAAATATTGCCGTACATTAACTTAGAAAATGGACACGGTTGGGAAAAAACAGCCATCGTACCGTTGTACATGCAGAAGAGAATGTGTGAGGCTTAATTGAACAATTAGGTACAGTGGCCTGGTTTGCTGTAATATACAGATTCTCCAAGTAAAGTATTTGCAATTTGGCTTCTGTCATATGTATGGTCGGTTAAGATCGTTGATTTTCCCAATCTAGATACTCTATCACCGCAGGCCGACTTTTAATCAGGATCTGCAATAAAGACGGACTTCTTCGCATCTGTGACACATTCGGGTGCTAATTTGAGTAGTCCCGTGAGTCGCATATGCTCTGAGCGCTGAATGTTCCCGGCATAGTTTATTGTCCGATGATAGTTCGAGTGCCATTATACAAGAAACTGCTTACGGTGTGTTCTCCCCTCAATGAATCTATCATTAGCTATTCACGTTAATGCATAGCACAAGTCTACAGTATCTATCTTTTTTTCTCTAAATGATATTATTAATTACCTCAAAGATTGTATTATCAAAATCATTATCATTATTATTGTCATTATACTTAGAATTTTTGTATTATTGTCAAAATACATCATCTTCCCTTTTTTCATCCTCTTCCTTTCATCTCATCTCAATCATGTTTACCATCATTATTATCATAATCACCAAGCATTACCACATTAATTATCATAACTTGAATCATCATCATCATTATCACCATATTTATCAGTACTAACATCATTAAAATCATCATCACAAGCACAATCATCGACATTTTCATCAGAATCATCATTATCCTCCTCCTGATCATCATCATCATCATCGTTATCAAAATCATTATCATCACAATCATCAGTTTTAACATATCATTAAAATCATCACAAGCATAATCATCCACATTATTATCAAAATCATCATCATCCTCCTGATCATCACCATCATATTTCTCATCTTATCAATATCATCAGATTCATAATCATCATCAGTACCATCATAATCATAATCATCATTATAAAAACCATAACCATAAACATCAATGTTAACTTCATCATTACAATCATTATCACAAGCATAGTCAACATTATCATCAGAATCATCATTATCTTCCTCCTGATCATCATCTTTCTCATCTCATCAATATAATCAGATTCATAATCATTTTCATCATCGGCTTCATAACCATAATCATGATTATCAAATTTATGACCACAATCATCAGTGCTAACATCATCATTAAAATCATCATCACAAGCATAATCAACATTATCATCAGAATCATTATTATCCTCCTCCTGATCATCATCATCTTTCGCATCATAACTATACTTAACATCATAATCATCATCACCATCTTAACAATAATCATCATCACCATTATTGAGTATCATACAAATCATCATCATGAAAAATATCATCATCAATCATCATAATTGCCATCATTTATTATCTTCATATTCATCATCCTCATTAACATCCTTTCCGACATCATCGCAAACATGTTCATAATTGTGAAACTAATTCCCAACTGCCTCATCCTCCTCCTTTATCAATATTCTCATCATTCTCTGCATCTTTAACAAAATTCAGAATAATTAGCATCTGCATTTCACCTTCCTATCTTTTAATTTGTGATGGATGACACATAAGCATTGCGATTACCACAAGTTGAAGTTGGATCGCCATGATATATATATGAATGATAAATAAGTGGCAGTTACGGAACTATAAACCGAGTACACTTATTCAATCCTATCAGGAACTGGATATTATGTGTCTGTATATTCAATGCATTATTTTTACAATCTCTCCTCATACCCAAATGTCAGTATAACATTGCTCATTATACATGGGAAGATCAGTGAGTGGGGCACTGTGGCTCTTATAGGGCCCCCAAAAAAAACAAAAAAAAAAACAGAGGGAGCAGGTAATCCAAAAAAGCTATTTGTTTATTTAAATTCAAAGTACCAGTGTCTATGGTAAGCACTTCTAAACAAAAATCTTAAACACCAGCACCAACACCACCGCCATCCCAGGTGTCACAAGTCTCCCGGAATTCCCGGGAGTCTCCTGGAAATCGTTACGGCCTCCCGCACATCCCCGCAAACATGCAAAAATCTGCCGGAAATTCACTTAAATCCGGCAAATTAAGTAAAAAAAACAAATCTTATTTAGGCCTAAACTTTGGTTACCGTTTATTTTTTGCAGTCTGACAGTGCCATTTCCAGGCTTCTAAAGGTACTTATTCTAAAAATGTCATCACCTCAGCCCTGATCATGGTGTTCCTGAGGTGGGCGTGGCCCTTTGTCTGGTACCTACACTTTTTCCTCATAGAATATATAGCGTCCCCAATGTCCTTAAACAAATCTCCCGGAAATGGGTTCTTCCAACTTGGGACCCCTGCCATCCCAGGACTCGGTGCATCGCATGTTGTATGCCCCCATCCAGATTTTTCTCTGGATCCACCCCTCTTCTCCTACCCCCTTTAGACTAGATAATGTTGTATATTATGTATTACTTTATCAATTCTAAATCTAGGAACATTCTAACATATGGTACTAAGGTACTACAGTACTTCATATTACTCTAACCAATCTTTCCACACCCCTGAAATATACCTAACATTGCATATTATAAAACCCCTCTACAATCTTTGCCATAGACTAGACTAGTTAGCTACTCTATTAGCAATATTCTAAATAACATTGTCTATTAATATCTATTACAATCCCTCTACTGTATAGGATTGGACATTAAATTCTATTATTCAACTAATCCCCACCTCTATAGACAGGACAATATGGCTTTGTGTGTATACTACGTTAATCAATCCCCATCTCAGCAGCTTATTTTAACATTGCTTATTATTGCTTATCTCTCCCTATCCCCAAGAATAGAGGGATTCGACGATGGGTGTCACATGACCTAATTTGGATGTTGGATATAAACAATCGACAATTCTCTCCCCTATCCCCAAGGACTGAATAACATTGCCTGTTCTATTTAATACTTAACAAAATCCTTTTCCCACCCCTGGATACCAGGTAACATTTTTCCCACTGAATTTAGTAGACTCCTTTGACTAATTCCGCTCTCTTAATGAGCAACATGCAGCATTGTTGATTTGTTATTACAGCATACTAATTAAACACTTCTCTTCCCTGTCTGCTGTCTATTATGGGCATAAAGCATTCCCTTTCCCGTGGGAAATCGATCACATTATTATATATTCGATTCAGGCACTTTAAACATGGAGGTATAAAAAAAAAACTGCCATACTTCAACCAACTTGATAATTCCAAGGTTCTCCCTTTGGCAAGACTAGGTGTAAAGTCTGATGTGTCCATATATAGGCATGATGATGTCATATTTACACCCAAATATGGGCATATCACATTTGCCACATACAATTCGGTAGCGTTGATATAGCGTCAAATGAGAATGACAGACATACAGTGTTGCTTTATGATTATTTGCATATTATTATTATTATAATTAGTATGATAATATTATAACCAATCCCTTTCTATCCCTAGGCAACATCACCTAGTATTTTAACATTCTCTCCCTATATTTGACTGCATTCTCTCTTGGGGTTCCCCTGTCTTGGCCACATCCCTAACCACCTGTTTGCCTGTGGCAGGGCAATTGTTTATCCCTTTCCTTTTCTCGAGCCACCTAGGTAGGTAGGGTTTCGAGATTGCGCTAGTGTGGTGACAGATTAACGGATGGCGACCTGCCAGAGATTCTGCATTTTCATCTTGTGCCATTTTAAAAATTATTTGTTGTTATTTTATTTATTTATTTTTTGTTAAGATGTGAATCACATAGATGCATTATGTGCTACACAAGTGTAACATTATTATTATAATCATTATTTATTATCATTATTATTATCATTATCATTATTATTACTATTATTATCATTATTATTATTATCATTATTATTATCATCATCATCATTATTATTTCCAATAATTTAAGTAGACCTATTCTAAACCCTACTAATCGAACACATAATAATCTATTCTACTATATACCATACTGTCAAACCAACCCAATTTTCCTGTCCTTTGATACTTAATTAAATCATTTTTTTTTTTTTTTAATAATTGATTTTTCTATGAAGTAGTGTATTAAACCCCTCCAGACTGGGCCCCTTGACAACAATGTCTATATTATGTGAACATCATGACATCGTCAATTTTAATTTGACGGCAGAGTATTCAAACTAATTTGTTCGCTTTCCCGACTCAACACCCGAAGACTTGACAACCAACACTGCCTACTCCGTTTAGAACAAATCCGGGGGAGTTAAGAATTCTATTCAGTATTCTCACCGATTCCCAGGGTAATTTTAATAACATTACATATATGCTATACACATTATATTGTTGTAAATTCATCCCGACAATAAGGTGTTTCTAGGATATTAATATATTTTTCTATTTAGTAATAGCAGAATCTATGAATTGGAATAATGAAAGCGTACATCAAGAAAAAATCTTTCATATATATTACAGTTGCAATGGAAATTAGAAGCCTAATTGATATAATAGATTAATAGGTAAATTAATGACCAGAATACATCCATGTACATACTAATCTAGGTTCAACCAATTCTGCCTAAATATGGTCATGATGACATCACATCATGACCATATATAGGCAACTCATGATTATATAAGGGCATACAAGAGTTGTTTTTTTTTTTTAATTGATAAGCTGCACAAATAACAAAATAGCTAACTTAACAAGAAATAGTAATCAAAATAAATATAATAAATACTAATGATCTGGTACATCAGATAATAAATTTATGAAGTTAATATAAATTATATTAAGATTGGAAATTTGGAATGGAATTTGAATGTTGAAATGTAAAATAATACACACTAAAACAGTAAACTGAATAGAAACTGTTGCTTAGACACAATAAACATTTTAAAGGCAATTTTATAGTTTCCAGTAATCATACAATAATAAAATAAATAATATTACAGCAGAAAGCTAGAAAGCCTGTTGATTGAGCTTTAAAACATAATTGAAAATATTGTACATAATAGATTTATCTTTTTTGAATTGAAATCAACCATATTGATTTAAAATCTATGTTTTCTTTAATGTTTCAATCTGATTCTTATATTTCAGCCATCAACCACTTGAGTAGACAATCAGTACTGTCGAATTTGAAAGGATAATTTCTTGTATTTTGGTCACATCATTGTTACAATGTAAATATAGCTAGCAGCAAGTCATCCGATCTGAGATTTTAACGTACTATATATTGGCTTGTATCTTTTCACTTTATATGTTTGTGTACCAATCTGATAGGATATCGGATATGGTTGATACAACCATATAAGATTACACTACACAACCAGGAGCTAATAGAAAGGAAGTAAAAGCATATTATTTGAAAAAAATGTAGAAAATATTCAATTTTGTCAGCAAAGCAAGTACAGTAACCCTTGAATTCCCCTTGAATCCTCTACTGATTTTGCTGATGCTCATTTAGCCTATATGCTATATGGCCTAATTTAAAATAATTAAAAAAAAATAAATATTTTAAAATTTACATTAAACATTTTCTTTTTATTGATTTTGTCGGATGCCCTGGGGCTCTGCTCCAGTGAGGCCCCAAGCATGACTCTACTGGTATTTGTGTTGTAGCAAATAAACCCGGTAAGTAGTATGGAAATCATGCTACATTCAATCAACTGAACGACAGAATACACCAGCCAAGTAGCAGTATTCAAGTCAATTAACTTATTAGTAGCACACTTTACAAGCAATATGCTAGCTAAGCGACACGTCAGCAACTTACGTATCTGAAAGTAGAACACTAGTAGCACATGAGTCAAGTAGCAGGCAGCACCCTACATTTTAAACATAGTAGCATTATACCTATGAAGGAGACATACAGCCTACTGCCCACAGGACCAACAAATCACCAGGCTTGCTGCCAATGAACTCTCTCATCTCCCAGCTCTCTACAGGGGTTGAACCAAGGACCCTGGAATGACAATGTCCCAGTATGGAACATACTGACACTAAACAATGGACTGGTACTAGTTATGAATAAGCATCTCTCGAGACCACCACTGACCCTATTTCTTTGTTTAGTTCAAGTGAATTATCAGCAAGTTATTTTTTAAATTAAAAATCTGGACATTTATTGGAAATGAAATTAGACAAGTGCACTCCATTTGAGCTGCAGATAAAACCACATTGATATTAAACGTCTTCATATATTTGTTTAAAAATTAAGTCCATATTTTTAGTTGGCACAGTGGTTTTCCTAATACAATACACAGGAGAGAAGTCCTGGGAAGCTAATCGTAGAACTACAATTGCATGTTCACCTATAGTAGTGACTGGCCAAGTTCATCTCCAAAAATGTATCATAACGCTTTGTGAATACAGAGTTGGTAAAATGTAGGAATAAATTTAGGATTTAGGAGTCGCTATTGAACATATTAACTAACAATAACAATAGTTTTATTCACTGAAAAAATCCATCTGTATCCAATATGTAATATATTCAAAGTTATTATCTCACATTTTTATGGCGTTTGGAACAGATTGTGTAAGGCTGTCGGGGGGGGGGGGGTTGCCACTCAGGAACAGCAAGTCTGTTTTACCTTCCCAGCATATGCCAGAGAGACAAACGGGTCACAATTGTTGCACTAATCACTCCTACTTACTCGGTTAATAATTTTTAAAATGCATGCTTAAATTGATATTGAGGTTCCAGTTTATCCCAACTGAGAAAAAATCTTTAGTATGCATGCTTGGGTTATGTTACGTGCCAAACAGTCTAAACATAAAGCAAATGTATGAAAAATTAAACAAATTACAACTTGCAATTTTCAAATGTTGTTAAATTATTTTTAGATGACAGACCTAGATAACTAATGAACAAAATTCAGTCAGAATATCAAAATAAGTATTTTTAGGTCTAGCAACTAAATTATTTATTCCTTAGAAATGTCAACGTGCGACTCTGTCCCAATTTTGAGGGAACACGTCACATACGATGCTCAAAATATTGCAGCTTAATCAACTTCTAATAAAATGATATGGTCCTTTATTTAAAATTGCTGTATGTTTTTACTTATGTGGAAGTTCAATGTTTCTTCAAACTGGTATTAGTCAAATGAAATAAAAAGAAAATACATTTTTAGATACATGTGTTATGTCGAGAAATGGGGACAAGGATACAAAGGATGTGAGGATGAGTGACAAATAACATGAAATGTAATTAGGGGAAACTTTGACACAGGCCTAGGTGATACGCTCGTGAATTTCAAATAACGTAGGTTTCACGATCTCTATTATTTGTACGGTTTTTGTAGTGTGATGAATGTAATACAGACATAAACTGATGAGTGTAATTTAGAGCAAGGTAGTTTCTAATTATGGAGAACAAAAGGAAACAAAAGAGTTCTGTTTTGCATGCTAATACCATTTATATCACATGAATAAATAGGCTGACAAGTTTAGTTTACCAACCAATTATTTTCATTCGACACAAACACCCACTTGTCCCATTTCATTTGAATCTGTTGAGTAAAGTTTTTTTTTTGGTTCGTGGGTCTAACTTTCACCGTCTAGCAAGAGGGTTGTTGGAAGGTCACCAAGTTGGGCCTGGGCATGTCTTGAGTGCCAAGTACGACCTGGCATCATCATTAAGCATTAATTATTTGAGTAGTTTAAAAGTTAAAACATTTCTCTTGATTCCTTCAAGATTTCTTTAATCTCATAAAATAAACATGAAAATCAGCTTAAAATAGCATAGAAGCAAAGTACAGCAGCATATCATGCAATTACATCTGTTAATAACAATTTTCCTCTGCAGGCCTATATGCCTAGAATTCAACACAGACACATAAAAGAGAAACTATAACATGTCTGGGTGCTTTCGCCTGAGACCTTAGCTGTTAAATTTCACCTACCAGCTTCCGTAATTACCAAATACGTGGGGATATGAGAAGTAATGATTTCGTTTTTGCTACAGGCCTTAATTCAATATTGGGATTTTCACATAAATGGTTTTAATATTAATGACTTTAGGCCTACAAAAAAGAGACATAACTACTGGACTTTGCCAGTATTCAGTTAATGACGTTAATTACACAACTGTGTTGTCACTTAACCTTTCATTAACATTTTTAAATGTTGCATGGCAATAAAAGTGTCCCCTTAATAGGGATTGCCATTTAATAGGGGTGTCCCCAAAGAGGAATTCAAATATAATCATAAATACAGTAGAAACCCATTAGGGAAAAACTTTTGGGACCCCAAAAATGTTGCTTTAATAAGGGTTTCCCCTGATGAGCTTCCCCAGGTGAGCTGTAGCATTTTCCCTCAATTTATGGCCAAAGAAGTGTCCAACTTGGGTAGCCAGTTAACACTCTGACTGCCAGAGGTTTGAAAAAATAGTATCAACCATTGACAGACTAGCAAATTTTAACACTCTTCCAAAGTTGTTGAGAGTGGGTATGTGATTCGATTGACATGTTGTGAATACTACAAGAACTACAAACTTTATAGCTTTACAATGGTACCAAACAATTTATTCTAATCACAATCTGTGACCCGTAACATTAAAATGAAAATGAGTCACTTTTGGAGATTTACGCAGTTTCATACAGCGAAGCTGAGATAATCGAGATTTCGTAAAAGTAAAGCAATACCACTCTATGCTAATAAAAACAAACGAATAGTGAAATACTTACGGTCCAGACTGAAGATAGTGCTCAAATTGTTAGTACATGTCGGTAATTACCCCATATATCGGATTCCGTAAAAAAACCTGAAACACAGAGATCACCGTGTTTGGCGGTCAAGCGTTGCGTTACCAAACACGAAGATCGCCATGTTTGGCGGGCATAGTGTTCACAGGGATGAGCCAAAGAAGGGGTTTACTGTAGTATATATTTATAAAGGAAAAAAAAGAAAAATATAAAGCTTTATAAGCATGAAATTTGGTTATAAATTTTAATTAAAATTTGGTTTATACAACTCTGTGAATTTTCCAAAATTTCTAGGCTCGAGATTTATATTTATTTATTTACTTATATTATGTTTTCCATTACTTAATCTAAAAAAACAAAAACAAAACCATAATGGCATACTACTCACATGATACCGTTGATGAGCTGTTAATATCCTTCGATCTCAGCATGATAACTGCTACAGGTATCCCTAAAAGAAAACGCAATTTGTTTAACTGTTACTATCTGGCATATCATTGCATAATTATTCTGAATCGCAATTTGAATCTATAACGATGATTCCGATTCGGAGTCAAGGCTTACTCCCTCTAGGGTTTCCTCTGTAATTATATACGCTTGATGTAGGTATAGAATTTACAAGTAAGATATCAGGAAATAAACAGAAACATACACCTAAATAATTTTTTAACAATTTAATTCTAATTGTATACTTAATTTATTTTTAGATTTAATTATGTAAATTAATCAATTAATTTATTTATTTTATTTCATATCATCCAATAGCGAAGAGCTAATTACAGCCTTAAATACATTATATAAAAACATTAAAAATTCTGTACTATACAAGAAAATGATTTTCACACATTTTACTCATTAGCAAACACACAAGTAGCCCTATTAAGAAAAACTATATATTCATTATTCATTACTGGTAATAATGCAAGTCTATAAATTGAGAACTTAGTGCAAAAGCTCTTTTGAGGCCATAAATATTCAGGAAAAATAATGTTAAAATTGTATGTATTATTGAAAAACTTCTATGAAATCTAGCACAAAATGCTTATCGATTGAAAACATATCAAATGCAGCCCACTTTTTGTGAAAATACTTCCTTAAATTAAATTCAATTTTACATAATTTTTTAAAGAAAATGAATCTTGTGAAATCTCTTGCTATTAAATTAATATCAGTTGAAATCTTAATTATTTGGAGCCCTCTTGTGCCGACAAACATATTTTTCAGAATGTAATGATGTATTAATATATTTATTAATTCTATTCAATATATCAATTGAAAGCTTATTTTTGAGGCCCTCTTGTGATGACAAAGAAATTCACAGAATATAATGATCTATAAATGTTAAATAATTCTATTCAATATATCAATTGAAAGCTTATTATTGGAGGCCCTCTGAGGTGACAACAATTCTGTTTGAAGTATGACAGCAATAATGCAATGATGAATTGATAGTGTATAATTCTCCCATAAACACACATTGAATAAATAACAATTACAGTGTAATATCCCTAAAGACTTTTCCTCATACACAACTAGATAGGCTTGTGTAACATAATTCATCAAACATGTTCAAAGAAATGAAAGGTAATATATTTCTTTACTGATAAAAATGAACAATTTTATTTTTTACGGAAAAGACACATTTGTTATATATCTGGATATGTTTCTGCAGCACTTAAACATTTATCTGTTGAAATACTTTTGAAATTTATCTCTAAATTTTATGGCCCATGTTGCAAAGTTATGGACAACAATCATTAAAACATTCATTTGGTTTGACCTAGGTAACCCTTGCAAGACCTTGTTAATGCATTATGTTTGGGTATACCAGTAAGACATGACTTGGTCAAGGGCCTAAGCCAGAAAATCTTTTAGTATTAATGCACTAATTCTTTGGGAAATGTTTCGTTAAAGTATTAATCACTATGATTAGTACTTGAATATTAATGTGTTGAATATATCCCACCATAACCACTCATGAATAATAAAGTGCTATACCTTTTCAAATAATAATTTGTTTTTCAAATTTGCTCCATCTGTTGATTTGATCTCAGTTGAGGGCATCTTTCCACGATTGTAGCCCTTAATTTTCTCATGTGATAATCAATTGGAACTCTGGGCATTTTTCCTGCCATGAAAAATAAGAGAACGGCTGCTTTCCAATAATTTATCGGGAAGTGTACATGGAAACGCGGCCTTTATCTAGAAAGTGAAATAGAATCAGTGGCCTGACATTTTAACTTACACTGAGCCTTCTTCAGATAGATTTTATCCATAAAGAAAATATTACACAAAAATGGATTTAAAAGTAATTCAGAAGGAATAAAATGCAATTTGAAATCTGCTGATATGAAAAAGTAATTAAAAAAAACATGAAGTCAAGACATATCCTGCCAATGCTAAATACAAGACATTTTAAAATCAAGTTTCACTTTCGAAATTCCAAATTTTGAATGATTTCTGGCGTTTATTTATTCCTCACAATTAGACAAAATAAAGCACTGACCAATCCTTACTGAAATATTTACAATACGGCACCTCTTTCCTTACAAACATGGGATACAAGGTAGGATCGAAAGCCCAGCTGACATTATCAAATGTTCTTATATGAAAAAAAGTGTCATATGCCCATATTTTTGTGTAATATTACATCATTATTCCCATATATGGGCACATCACACAAATTCTTCATTTAATATTTATTTTTTCCTTACAAAATTCCTTAATTTTGTTACATGAGAAAGCACATTTTTGGAATATTTCTTTCTGCTTTCTCCCGACAATTTTTCTGCTAATAAGTCGCCTAAAAAAGCACACATGTTAGGGTTTTAGACTAGTGAAAAGGAACAGGGTTAAGGCGTGGGATTGTAATCCGTATCATGCTTTCACTTTCAAATCGATTTGATTTTCAAGTGGCGTTGGCAAGATATTTTTTCACATCATAGCCAAACTTTCAACACACTGATGTCCTATATCTTGATTTATACTGTTTAATTCCCCAACTGGGGTAAAACGAACGGGGTAGTTGTGCGCAGTTTAACAAGTTTGCAGCCACAGATGAGAATACTCATCTTTTATAGGGTGTTGTAAATAGGCCAGATATGAGTAATACTCACACATATAAAAGCTATTCTTTTGTATTGTCTATTATGACACTCTGCCACAGTGACAGAAATGACAGGGTGTCACTGCACAAACACACATGATGCAGCTTAGCAAAAGTACGTAACTGTAATCATAAAAAAATACATTTCAGATGTTTGTTGTGTTTAGTTACACAATACTGGGGGATATTTATACTTGGTGGTGCATTTTAAATTTTATTGTGACAAATCATAGCAGTGAATGTTATATATACAGAAACAATTTTTTGTGGAGTTAAGGTACATCATAACTAATCACAAAAAAGAGGTTCAGGATTTTTCCAGTTTAAAGAAGCATTAGAAGGGTACATGCGGGCTCAAAATAAAATAGGCTATCATCACATGATAGGAAAACTGTTATTCTTTGCCAAACTTTATGTTAAAAAATCTCATATGACTATATAAAACATTGAACGATACCTTGATCATTTCCCGTCTACGTTGGCTACCGCGGAAATTTGTAATGCGAGTTAAGTAGGCACCTTGATTATTATACTACCTGGAGGATCCGTGATTGGCTGTAATCGAGTCAGTTCTCCTGGTGAAACACACTGTGTATGTAAGATTCCTAAGCCCTTGGGTTTTACATAGGCCTAGGTTTACAAACAGATTTATGATTAGATATAAATGTTTTAATCTGAAAATGTTGTAAATCAACTAACATGAGTCAGGCAACCTTCACATTATGTTAATATATTACATGAAACGGGGTTGGGATAGGGGGAAACATGATTGATGAGAATGAGAGAGGAAGAAAAAGTGAAAGTTGCTTTTTGGATTAAACCTGTACCATTAGAACTTGTTTATTATATATAGGCCAAAAAATGATTTATGTTGTTAAGCATAGTGATATCTGAAAATTTGAATTGGTCGCTTTTTTTTTTCTATATATGCCTAGAAAAAATTATAGCCAACCATCACTTAATACATTTTGATTGATAAAATCATGTTCGCTGGGCTAAAGTTCACAATTGTTATCAAATTTATTAATTTACAAGTAAATAAAAATATTTTGGACTCTTATTTGGTCATTTTTCCCAGAAGAAAAACCTGATTTAAAATTGCGGGTCGGTTAGGCTTGAGTAACACAATTTTTTATGAAGATGAAAAAAATTTGACAGATCAAAATTTGATGGTGTAGGCCAGGGTTTAAAGGAAAAACTGAAGATAGAAATATAGAAAAAATGTTTCGGATTGAAAATATTGTATAATACAATTTTTGTATGAGAAAACATTTCTGAGTACAATGTCATATCTTATAACTGTTGCAATTTAAAAAAGTAAAGATAATTTAAAAAAAAAAATTAAAATAAAACCACTTTATTAATTATGAGGCAAGTTAATTAGATTTACCATTCAGTTTCCTAAAGGAAAGTCCAGTAAAATTCACTTAACCACAAAAGCCCTCTAACTGCAAACACAGCTAGCTCACTAGTGTGGGGGCATATTCACCAAAGTGCTATATTTTGTTGGAGGTTTTTTTTTCAGTAGTAAAAAAAAACATTAAAAAAAATATTTATGTCAGTCTACTTGGTACCTTATCTACTGTGATTTATGAACCTGGTTAAACAATACTTCGCTGATACTGTAATTATTATTTGCAATGAAGTTTACCCACGCTTTGTCAAGAAAATTTACTGAACTAGCAGGCTTTTTCACGAACTAATATGAAGACATTAAACATTGAATTGAATTGAATAAACCACAGAAGAAGTGAAATAATGATTACATTAACGTTATCTCCTTAGCTACTCTCGCCACCCACACAAGAATCCTCACTGTCTCAGCTACAAAATACAGGCTGCTGAAGACCATAAATACTTGCATGTATATTCTTCAAGAATTTTCACTTGTATTTCATTAAATTGTGGCAATTAATGGAAGATGAAAGTAAAAGACAAAATAACAATGGAAAAATAAAATAATAAGACAATAAGAAATTATGAGAGTGGATTATAGAAAGATAAAAGAAGAGGAAAGAGGAAAATAAATTAGAAAAGAAATGGAGAAGAAGAACGTCATAGAAAAAGAGATCTATGAAATGAAAACCACTAGAATTATTTTCTAATGGCTAACTAAATCAATTAATCAATAAATCATATAATTAATCAATCAATTAAACTAACAAACTGTACACAGGTTCCTTACTTCTCATAACTTCACAAATTACATAATGATATTACCAATTAGAAATACTTTGTTCAATTAAATGTTTGTTTTTCTTTAAAAAAAAAGTTGGCTAAATTTAACAGAAAAATATGCACTCTGTAATTTGATTCCACTTTACACTAAATTATTTACTCTATTAAATATATAGCCTACTCAATTGAATATTTCCCAAAAACGTCCAGACTTAGTAATATGTTAACGCTAATTATTGTAATAACTTTCAACACCCAACACTACAGAATCATATCATAGCTTCCACCATGCATCCGCCTGTTATTAGCCTACTTTCAGCCAAAATTAATAAAATTAGTCAACCGATGATGGAATATCGAACAGCATGCCTTTCCCTGAAAGTGTTCTTTCCTTCCAAAGAGACGCCTCTCTCCGTGTGTGACAAGCATTGGTAATGACGGCCCAGGAGGGAGAAGACACATGGGACTAGGTCTCTTAGGAGAGTGCGGCAGGAAAGAGGGGATTCTCAGGGGAAAAGTGTTTCTAAAGTTATTAGCAACTTACAAACGTATTAATCAGTATCGTTTGTATTCACTGTTGAGATAGCCTGATATGTCAGTGGCACAGATTAACTAACAAAGGCCAATGATAAATATACCTAATTCATGTTTAGTTACAATGTTTAATGAATAGATTAAGTTGTATATTGGTGTTTAATGAACATGTGTGACGAAGCAACAACAACAATAGTGTGCGCTTGCATCAGACAGAGAGGAAACAATCGGAGACGGGAGTCTAGAGATCAACTTAAAGTTTTTATTGCATTCTGGTAAATACGCAGCCTCTCCTATTTGAAATTCTGGTTGGCAAGTAGCCTAATAGGTATGTTAACAGAATAGATAAAACGGAAGCCAAACTTGAGAGCACATGATTCTGAGTTGTTGCTTTGATGAATTTTAAATTATTTTTACTTAGTCCAATATGTAGGAACATAGGAAAATTGTTTTATACCAAGTTTTATGAACCCACCTCCCCACACCCATGATTACTTTGAACAGAAATTAAAATATATTTTTGGCATGTTAGCCAAGCCACCACATAAAAACATTTTTGCACTGTGCTAGAAAAAAATTTTTTTGAGAGTGATTTGTTTTTAAAATTTTCTTTATTTGAGAATACAGAAGAAAGGGAACCCTATAACAAGGCCCATGCAAATGAGCAATTGGATTAAGCTAGAGAGGTACAAGGGAGCTTATTGATGAAGTCTTGAGGTTATGAAGGGAAACAGGCTTCGCTCTGCAGGTAGGAAGGGAACATCTCTTGGGGTGTACATTTCCACACACCTTGCCCTTAGATACTCCACTGACAAGAGAATTTATGTGTGCATGTCTTATTCATCAACAAATATTAATGGGTGACATGGAAATAAATTGATCACTGCTAAGCTATCTTTATAACCATTATAACTAGAAAAACCCCACATAAAGCACATAGAATGATGAACATTCTATAGTATATTGATAATGTATCCAATCAGACGAGAAAAAATATATTGCGTCATGGGCGCCTATTGTTAGCAGATCTCAGTGCCATTATTATTAAACTAATTGAAATACGCCTGATCAATATATCATAATCCATAGATGATGCGATAATGTGGGTAGCCATGTTAGTCTAAATAAACGGCGGGAAAAACATGGTGCACAGCACTTTGCAGACTAATGAACATTAATTGAGCCCGAAGCTTTACGTCCCTCTGTGAACTTCTGCTGACTGTCATTTGTATAAGTTCACTGTGTTAATGAAAGCATGGTTCGAAGTTTGTTACTTTGTGATGTTCCATCTATCTCTCATCAGTACACCAAAGTACAAAGTTATTAAAATTAATATTTCTATGATAGTTGTTCTGAAAAAGCACGCTTCGGAGTGGAGTTGAATAACTTAGTGCTCAACCCATGGGTCGCAACAACCCAGGTTTGGGACGTGAATGAATTGTTGAGGGTCGTCAGAGGGTAGCCAACATTTGATAAAATGTTGGCTATTATCTACAAATTTTGTTAATGTTTGGCTGTTGTCATCCGATTTACGAATTGATGAGCTTGATGAAATCGCTGTGTATGCGCAGGCAGTGTGTACTAATCGTAGTTAGCAAGTCGCTCTTATCGCTCAATCAATACATAAAATGTGGTTGGATAATGTTAGTCTTTAAATACCTGAGTCAGAAAAAAAAAACCATTTACTTTATTTCCACTTTTTATGAATAACATGTAGAAGAAAAGATTTAAAAACATACTATATAAATGATCGTAGAATGTAGTAAAAAACACCACGATTTGTGTTCTGTGAGGAGGCCTTTGATGCAAGTTTAATTTAAACCACTGATGCAAAATGATTTGTAGGTACAAAATATTTTCACTACAAATGCTAACATTCATCCTACATCAACTTTATAGCTCGTAAATATATCAAATAATCAAACGCACATTTGTTGGTTTGTGATTCTACTCCTCAATCTATCCTCCATCCATCAATCCATTCATCCATCATTCATCGATTTTGCTAACCAACCAACGGATCATTGCAGCCCGTCATTCGTTTCCACATTCTCTCGTTAGACTAGGTGACAGAAATAAGTGCTGATTCGCATTTGATTTAATTCTTGGTGTAAAAGAACGAACTAATCTCATATACGACTTGTGTCCTATCATGGAGCATTAGTATATTATGTCTAAAAACACACATACGATAGTTGAAATAATTATAGACCATGTTCAGAATAGTGATTGACACCTTGCTGGGTCTCACAAATTGAATTTGGCATATTATGTTAATCTTAATCTTCAGCCATTCACTGAAAATGTGACGGAGGTAAAAATGTGCCAAGTTGTTAGAATAAATCGAACATTTTCGTTTTTGAAGGTCAAATTTTTTTCCTTTCTGTGATAATCATCATTTTTTTTTCATACATTCATTCATTTACTGTAGCTAGCTGCAATTTGAAATGAGATAACGCAAACCTATGGAATGGATTGAAAGAGTACAATAAACTTGAAGGTTGAGTATGGAAACACCGAAGTTTAATCATTGAAAACCTTTGGATAAACAAAATGTTATCAGAAAACATTTAAAAACATCTTAATGTATGTAAAGCTTACACTGATTACTTTTGTCAGACTCTACACTCTTTGCATTGGGGATACCAGAAGGTACATTCAGAGGGAGATAAGCTAGTATTATCATTGGTATATTTCTGTATTTTGGTATATTTTTATGACATATCTTGTCATTGAAATTATTTGTGCATTAACCCCTATGAACTTTAATAAGCACCACATTTGGTAATACTAATAACATTAAATTATACCCCCTTCCTTGAATCCACATCAGTTGAATAACCCTCCCAGGGCATTAACACTTTAGAAAAATATTTTGTTATTTTCAAGGGGTACGATAATTATTCGAGAATGAATATGGCAAACATTATTTTTTGACAGGATTTCAAAATTCTTACATGGGGTCAAGAAATGAGCGTTCACATCGCAGTCCTGTTCCTACCAATCCTTTCACCACTATATACATGAAAATCGATTGTACAGCTTTTAAAACTAGATTGACAAAGCTCAACATTAATTCATGTATTAACTCGATAATGGCCCTGTCACACCTTGACGATTTAGCCAGCATATGCGTGCTTCAGTGTGCTCTTAACTTATACAAAACTTACCTACAAATTACTCGACGTACGACAGCGTATTTGCCAAATTTTTCATACATCAGCATATGCTGGCTAAATCATCAAGGTGTGACAGGGCCATAAGAAGACTTGCTTTATACTCGGCGATTCATGCTGTGAATTTCAAAATTTTATGAATTCTAAAAGTGGCATATTGATATCAGATATAATTCTGAGCTGTGATATTATTCCTCTTTTTCTCTTGCTACCAATTACAATGTGAAACTACAGCTCCTTAAGTCCTTTCAAAAGGTATGAAGCTGTTTAAACCTTCAGATTCGAACTCAAAATCCTGGAATTCGAAGGCAAGCATCTTAATCAAAACTCTCCACCTCCATCTGTGATAATGATAACATTTACACTTACATAATGCACGCCCCAAGCCAAGCCTGAAACCACCTCTAAAGTAGAATCAAAACTGGGCCGAAACGAGGCTAGCAATTTTGAAATTACTCGCATTTACACAAGTCAAGCTGACCCGAGGCTTGCTTTCTGTAAGTGTAAATGGGGTCTGTACCTAATGACTACTACTTTCATATCTCCGTTGATCATTTTTATTGATAGTAACACACATATTCTCGTAAAAAGCTATGCACTAACAACTTCATTTTTATTCCTATATAGCTCATGTGAACATAAAGTGTATCAGGTTTTATGTGTTGTCTTGTTATAACGTATGATGTATACTCAACATTTTATTACACAATTTCTTTATAATGCTCATTCATTCCGTATATTTCAAAAAAACATAAATTATGCTACGATATTAACACAAGGAATCAGAATGGTGATAAAAACATCTTACAAATTCAAATAAAAGAAAATGTTTTTATTTTATAGAAAATTTATCTTAGCAATCATATTTGTGGGAGGGGTAATGTGCAGTAGGTGCTAATTAGGATCTCTTCTGAAAGTTCTGGTTTCAAATCTCATGTTGATCAATTTCTTGTGCCCTTGCATTAGCACTTCATCTATAATACCTTTCCCCCACCTAAGAGTACATGGGCACTTAGTATATGGATGTGAATGCTCTATGTTGAAGTTGGTTGGTCTACGCTCTGGGTAGGTTCTGTAGATTCATGAAGGAAAGTGGAAAGAGTTCAGCCCTGTTCACACTGAACTGTTTTTGGTCAAACTAACCATGTATCTCATCAGATTTACAAAAATCCAGTATGAACAGCCTCCTTAAAATGTTCATTTGTCAATTGACCCATGTTGCCATGTAAGCTAAACCGAGTGCAGGAAGAACAACTAGGCTGTTTTTCCCAAAGTCCAATGTAAGTGGCACAACTCCATTATTAGATTACCATCTAAAATCTTTAAGTTTATTTCAAAGATACTAGAAACACAACATAGAGCTCTCCCATAGCTAAAATTGGTCCAGACATACACGGCGCACTTCTCTTTTTATTAATGTAAGTTTATCTCTTCTTGGTCCAGACGTACATAGTGCCTTCTCTTTCCGCTAATGATGGAAACTTTATCACTAATCAGAGTCCAGTCATACGATTCTCAAGATTCAAGATAATTTTGTCTGAAAAACTCAGAAGTTACGTTCCACTGGCAGTGTTACAAGCGTTAATAACAATGTGTCTGTTATTTTATTTTTTTGGTTTATTTATGCCTACTTGTTTGTATCTTATGGATAATGGCAACGATTTCTACCTCCGCAAAAGAAGGTTTGTATTCACCTTTACAGATTATGTAAGTTTGGCAGAAGTTTTTTAAATCCAGTCGTACGCAGCGCCCTATTGTTTGTACTCCCACCATGCACTTTGGTGGAACAGTTTTTTTTTTCTTTGGAGAACTCTATCTTGTGTTTCTAGTATCTTTGTTTATTTCCACTGAGTATTTGTAGAAACAGTGGTAAGATTTGATCAAGGTAGATTTATCTTTCACCTTAATCAAACTCAATCCAATAATTATGAGCATGGCCTATTAATTCTCACCCTCGACTTTGCCTCCTATTTTCAAAGATACTGCCCCGTCCCTGAACAAACCTAGAAATAAAACATTTCATAAATTTTTAAAATTAATATTATTGTACAATCGTGAACAGAACTAAATGGAGTGGAAAGTAATATAGTGATATTAAAAATGTATAAGAATATTTGATGGACAGTATGCGGTACCTATCAGACAGACCATTAAATCCATTACAAAAATATGCATACAAAAATCAGCCCCGAAACCTTGACTCAGAAACACCCGGATGGTGTCCAGCGGGGAATAGTTTATTACCTGATACTGTTATCTAGTTAATACTTCTGTTTATTTATTTATAAGAAGACCCTTGCAAATGTATTTCAATGTAAAATGAATTTATTTACTGAATTACTGATACAAACTAGATATTTTCTTAGTCAGCAACATAAACATTTTTTTTATATCTGCTGGTGAAATTGTGATTCAAACTGGCAGTTTAATGATAGTGTCAGTTTAATGATAGTGACATTAAAAAAAAAATCAAAATCACCCGAGACCATCTATATTTTGATGTATGATAAATATCAGAAACGTTATAACATGCGGTTTCATTTTCATTTCTAACCATACCTATATTTCTTATCTTTCCGGTAAAATTTTGATGAGTTGTTCATATCCCTGCTCCTGTCGGTATTGTAGAGAGAAGCAAGGGACCAAAGGGCGGAGGGGGTATCTGCCCCTGGCCTAAATCTTTTTTTTTGGGATGGATGAGATTCCTCAGAGAACTAAAATTCATCCTCACTCCCATAGAAGTCATCAGATTGGAATTAGGGGCTACATTTTGCAATATGTCCTTAGGCATTACAATTCTCTCGGTAACCGTAACTTCACAATTGACATTTTCAATGTTCAAATTTTGAACTAAGCTACTGTGTAATGAATGACGACAAACTCATATTTTGGCATCATTTAATCCTTTGGGATGAAGCATTAGAAACATGAATTAATTTATGTTGGCGTAAAAAAACATCGTGGTTGGAAGGGAGATGTCTATGATTGATAACATGTGTGTTGCAACACCAAACATCACCATATGATGTAGCGAGGGTATTTAGAACTGACTGCTGACTCAGGGTTAGGCAGGCTAATATGTAAAGGGAGTTTAAATAGTTTATATCAAATGTACACTTGTGGTAGTCGGGCAGACAATGCCCCAACACCTTCGACTATGACTTATTATTAAAAAAAAAAAGAAAATTGTTTACTGTAGTTTATTTTTTAAATTTGAGCATAATGCATTCACAATTCTCCCAAAAGAGCTTATAATAGCCAAAAATTACCCAGTTTTCAAGACCCACATGATTAATAGACAAGTGATATGGATTTATGGTACATGGTTTGGAATAATTGTATTCTATTTATGGATAGCCATTTACAGTAGAAAGTGGAATACGGTATACATTTTGGTTAGGGAAAAATTTAGTGTAGTGCTAATATGGTATATGACTAAGAGGAAAGAACAGGCAATTAAGAACTGAGAGAGGGTATAGGCCCTAATTAACTTTCAAAATATGTTCATTTCATTCCAAAATAATATTACTGCATGCATTTATTTCATTGACTCTTCTCTTGCTTGGTTATTCTATATATTGTATATATTTTTGTTTTGTTTAAACTGTACCACTTAGAAAATCAGAGTAAGTACGGTACTGAAATTGCCCACAGTATAAACAAAGAATAAATAAAAATAAATAAAATATATTGTGATATGAAATATGGGATATGTATGCCTCTTCATAGAAGTGTTAAAGAAATATTTCCGCAAGGTACTGCTGTTTTTGAAATCAGGAAAATTAACTTTGTCAATTCGTCAATTAATAATCGACGTACGATATGAAACAACCAGTATTCGCAAGAAATATCCGATTAAATCAAGAAGGAACTAATGGACACTGCCTTAAATCAAGATGGAATATGATGCAGAAAAAATGCTTAAATTACTCCAAAGATTCACTCATTTGGAGCGCTACGAATATCCTAATTGGTTTGAAACATGCAGTAACCATGGTTACAGACATCGGTAAATTGAGGCTGTGATACCACGATATTAAAATCTAAGAAGATACGTGACAGGGAGACAAACAAAAGTTTTAAAGATAAATTTGCTTTCCATTGCTAATGATATTTAGAGAGCAAATTTGAAAATGATGCGTAATAGAAATTGCTAAAATCCCTCCAAAACGTTTAGTATTTCTACAAAGGAATGAGTCACTAAAATTAACTTTAATATTAAACTCCTAGCTGTATGGTATATATGTCATTAGCTATTATTTCATCCATAGTTTACTATGAAAATAAATAAACAAAATCCGGATAATTCATATCATATCATATTTATTTTAAACATAACCCTAAAAATACATAAATACATAAAATCCTCAGCTGCTGTATTTGATAGGATTGCCCAAAAGAGCAATGCCCATCTGTCTGGGCATTCTCGAGTACCAACCACAACAGAAAACAAAAGCATGTAACACAGTATTAAGGATTTATCTGGGTATATGCACTGCATTACCTAGAGTCTTGAAATGGGAGGAGGAGGGCTGATGAGAGGAGTGGGAAATTAATGTGATGGGCTCGACGATTAGGTCATGGGGTGCCAGTTCACAAAATAAGGCGATTTGAGGTGATGTTTGGAGGAAACTAGGGTATGTTTAAAAAGTATGGACAACGTGTTGTGTTAATTTTATTTCATCATTTTATTCATTCTAGCAAAAACAATATAAAAACATTACAAATACAATAAATCAGCAATTTAAAAACCAAGAATAAAGGTAAGCCAGGGAGCAACAAAAGTGAAACCACTGTCATCTTACAGATGTGCTTACATTTTATTTGATAATTATTTAAAGAAAACTGTATTTGAAAACAAAACTGTCCCTTTAAATCTCAATCACTAAAAATAATATACATGATACACTTTTAAAGGAGCACATCTAGTTCCTGCTACATACTTTGTATGTTAAACCAATCAATTTGATAACCCGCAGCGTACATCTAGGTAATAGGTCAACGATTTCTAAGATTGTTCACCTTTTAAAGCGCTAGACTTTTGCTAGGTTCTCTAATATAGTATATAACAGGTTGTAACCTACATCGTAACGCGTATAACTACTGGGGTATCAAACTATGCAATTTACTTCAGCTGCAAAAAAAAGTACTATAGAGCGGCTTTCGTTACAATAATTACACTTCTACAAAATTGTCCTAATTTTACATGAATTAATGAATACTGGAATGATTGAATGAATTAATAAATACATAAATCAATGTATGTTGTATGAATGGGACGAAGCACAAATGGACGGGAAGAAAATAATGTAATAATAGTTGGATTTATATAGCATTATATATTAAGTTTCAAAGTAAATGGTTATAAAATTAAATATATGGGTATATTAACTTAAAATATGATTAAATTAATATGTGGATAAATATATGGGTAGGTAGATGGATTGATGGATGGATTGATGGATAGACAGATGGATGAATAAATAAATTGGTAGATGAATAGCTCACTAAAAATACTGATGAATGAATCAATCAAGCAAAAATGAGGAGATGGATAAATTAATTATATTATGAAGAAACTTGGTAAACACATTTGCAACATAGAGGTCTCTCTCCAATCCAAAAACCACTTTTGGGACCGTGTTTCCATAATTTTTAGCATCTTTGGTCTCTAATTTCAATGCCTATTATATTACTAAATTATTTAAAATATACAATTTTAATAGAAAAGATTAATTTTACATGGACATAGTAATTCATATTTAAACAATACATTAAATTTAAATATAAATATAATAACATTAACAAATAAATAACAATAATTTAAACATGTACATAGTATCACTACTAAATAAGATTAATATTTTTCTTATATCTTATAATTAATTTTATATAGCCGGAGTTGGTTTCAACCTAGGCAAACCTTTGCTAAAAAGGTACACTTTCTCCATTAAAAGGCTTTTTCTATGAATGGAATGATCTTTTCGAAGCACGAACTCCTGTAGGCCAAACTCAGTACCGTTACGATTTTTAATCGTACGGGAAATCCACTCACGATGCATTTGCTTATATGGGACCACAGAAAAGTTGTCTTTAATTAGAGGTGGTCTTTAATTGGAGGGAGACCTCTATTTGTCTTATCTTCTCATCTCCTTGGTGATCACTATGATTTCCAAATACGGTATCTACATAAAACAATTACATAAAATATTTAAAATTGTCTATCAATTTATTCAGACTTAAAACCAAAAATGCATATGGTTTAAGTGTAATGAAATTCTCTTGCCTAATCAGATGTAGCTGACCAATATGGTTGGGTGTGACTTAAATCAAGAAAAATAATGGTTCAATTCTTGCAACATCCCATATATTTTCTCTGCTCCATTAGTTTGTCGAAAATGAAAGCACAGAGTAATGTGAACTAATGCTAATATTATACTCTTCACAACACAGCAACACGACACAGCAACAGAGAAATGAGGCGTTAGCTAACATCACATTGTAGTCACGTGACAAGCATGTCCTGTATACATGGTGTGTAGACACAGTGAAGTGAGTATATACGTGAAATATGTCACAGGTGTTAATAATTTCATGCAAATTAACGATTAATACTATATTTCTTATAAATTCTATATATAAAGATTTTTAAACAAAAATATTGATATAAGCAATACTATGTAAGGCATGACTATTATATGCTATATATTTTAATACGTTCTCATTTAATAGTGAGTGACTTTGCACATACAGATAAATGCGATGCTTTGTAAAGCAAATCTTATCATGATGGTATTGTGACGATCGTTTACAGTATTTGTCACTAGTGAAAGCACAAGTACTATACAGTTATTACTTTATAAAATACACAAATCAATGGTGATGTTGACACCCCAACAAAATAATAACACCCCTATAAATTAAAAAAGTCTGTCTCAGCACTCTTATTAGCTTCATTAATAAGGAACAATGTTAGTCGTTGGTTTATCTACCGTATTCTAGGTAGGTAGACCCTCTGCAACAACTGTTTATTTTTCACCGGTGAAAGCAAGAGTTGAGAGTACTATTATGTTACTTTATAAAATACACAAGTCAATGGTAATATTGAAGAACAACGCTACAAAATAATATACAAGACTATCTCAGCACTATCTATATACCTTGTTATTATCTTCATCAATAAGGAACAATGTTAATTGTTGGTTTATCTAAGTATGTAGGCCCTCAACTGACGAAATAAACTGACTCAGTAACTGTAATCTACTTTGATATATAATAACAACTTTGAATAGAGAATCAACTCCTAATAAAAAGAAACATTAGGGATTTTTTAGAAAACAAAAATTGTTCCCAATTCGAACACAAAACACTGTGATTATCTATGGTTGCTAAAACCAACTGATATATGAGGCCATCTGGATTTTATTTTTATTAGTAGATGTCTTTATTAAAGTACTGTCCATAATAATATTTTATGGAAATTTTATACTGAATTAAAAAAATGATAATTTAAAACTGAATCAAAATTTTGAAAAGTTTGAGCATCAGAAACTTGGTAATTCCATTGTATTCAAGGGGTGTTCTAGTTTTCAAAGAGACATGGCATAATGTTGGTTTATCGAAGGTACTTGAACTGTAGAAATTATATAGGATTCTACAAAACAGTTCATACTTAATTTATATCCAACACTCTAAACACATCAGGTGCTAGTTTGTGACCGAGTCATCTCTCCGTCAGCGCCTCAGCTAAATATATCTTCTATTATATTTGTTAAAGTACATGTACCTGGATTTTCCAAAGGACATAGAAGTCGTATTAAAATTTGTATTAAACTTCAAAAGAATTTATTTCATACGCATATTAAATGAATCAATGATACATTTGACATGGACAAACATAGATGTTTCATTAGCAACTCCAGCTGGATTTGTCAATTCGCATTTGGGAGACCGGTCTAACAGAATGACTAACAATAATGACATGTCTAATAATACAAGTTCGCGACTAAAATGTGGTATTAATTTTTATGATCTATCATCTCACGTCATTAGCTATTAATTTCAAATAATATCCTATCTATTTCAGAAACACACTATTCCATCAAAAAAGTCTAAAAACTTTAGAACAGACAACTTGCACCAATACAACTGTTTTCAGACATGCAATCGGGTAGATGCACATTCGCGGTCGCACGTACCTCGTCGTTCACATTACGCATCGAGTTTACATTATTTAGTAACATAATACTGTGACAGCGTATTGTCAATATTTGTTACGATACCTTGCAGGAAGCATACATGAAGCTCGGATTTGTGATGGATACTGCAGGAATATGTGCATCTCCTGAGGGAGAACCCATGGAATACTACCCAGTTCGTTGCCATGCCCTGGTTTTCGTTCAAGACACTCCCAAGGTAATTAAATCGCAATTCAATGAAGCTGTATCTCCGAGTCCAGCTTTCAAACCGAACGCAGAAGCTACATAAGGAACTCAAACATCAACATTTATTACACTCACAAATTTAATTAACATTTCAAAAACAAGTACTTAGAACAGATTAACAAAAACAACATATACAGTAATGGGTTTACGATATTCAGTGAGGGGTTAACAACTATCTTACAGGGAGGTCTAATAATTTCTGATGGAGACCAATAGCATTCAGGGGGAAAGCCCTGGTGGGTCTAGGGGAGAATTTTCCAACACCTAGAAAAAGAGGGTAATTTTGGGTAATTTCATGTTTTTTAGAAACATTTTAAAAGTTTTTTTTTCATTTTTACAAATCATGGCTAATGAGGGGAGGGGGTTGGTTTGTTTTACAGGGCACTTACGATCCTCTGCCTCTCCCTCCCATCTTAACATATGTAGAATAGCCTAAGTTAAAGAAATCCTGCATTGAGTAAAAATAAATTTTTAAAAAGCAAATAATATTATTGCTAAGTAACAGATGCAAAAGAAAAAAAAAGTAATATAAATAAATAAAAAAATAAACATCATAAAATAAATAAATAATAAATAAAAATAATTAATTACATAATAACCAAAATAATAAATTAAATAATGATTTTTCATGTATTCTTTACATAGGCAATAGATTCATCTTAATTTAAAGATTTTTGTGAAATCTATCTATTTTTTGTGAAAAAAAATCTATTATTACAAATAAATTGTTTTGATCTGCTTTTAAAATTAAAATGATTAGTAAATAAATAAATAAATGACTGATTATATTACAGACCAAAAAATATAAGAAAAAAATTGTAAAACTATGGTGGTAATATTATACATTTCACATACCAAGTAACATAATTTTTTTTTATTGAAAGATTCATTTCATTTTAAAATACATTTTGGTAATAAATTTTGAACAAAGTTGACATTTGCGAGGAAGAATGGACAACCTAATTCTTAAAAAAGTTAGCGGAGAATCTAAAAATAATTTCCTGTCAAATCGAATTTAAGAATTTCAACTTAAATTTCTGTTTGCTATATTTCTTCAATGAATAACATTTCTTAACCTCAACTTCAGTCAGGAAAATATAGAAACATAAAAAGTGTATTAGTGGGAGAGGAAGAGATAAAATTAGGGGAGAGGGAGATGAGGTTGACCTCTGATCAAACTTTTGAAATATTTGTTAAATTGTTAAGGTAAAAACAAGAAAGAAATTAGAAAGAGAACACCTCCCCTATAATAACTTCCACACTAAAAGGCATGTAATAACTGGTTTGTTGTTCCAGAACTAAGGCTTTAGTACACAGATAATTAGGTATTAAACTGTTGATTTAAACTTTACAAACTTGGATTTCCAGGCCATTTTTAAGCTCTCATATTTCATAGCTCATTTAAACAGCTATTTTGACATGGCATGCCTCAATTACGCTCCACACTAATCAGTGAAATCAACTCTAATATCAACATTTAAAAAACATATTTTAAAGCATTTATACTCCAAAGATATTAAAAATGAATCAGAGAGATTTGCTAAGGATGTGAAATGTATTACCATGAACATGAAATTGTGTCTGTTTAATTTCAAATTTTTGATTCATATCAGATAAGTGTAGTTTAAAATAAATATTACTATTCGTTAGTTTCCTTATGTTTTTTTTTTATGTTATTGGATGAGTCACATAAAAGCAGGCCAGATACATAAAGGCTACAATGCTGTAGTGTCGTTCGGAGGATCATGGACATAAAATCGCAATAATGGTCAAAATTAACACGCTTTGAAAGACAGGATTTGTAGCTTAACGAGTCAATAGGTACCTGCAACTGATGATGTGGCCACGAGCAGTGCTATATAGTTTAATATATATTTACAGGTAGCTATTTTAAAGAGCTTGTATGTTATTAGGTATAGTGACAAATAACCCTCACAGACAGTCTTCATTATTAGCACAGTACTGGACTCATTTCGTCAATCAGAATTTCTTTTAGTAGCAGCCTAAAGGTTGGAAGTAAAAGAAAGAAAAATAAATAAAAAATTATAACTGGCAAGACTTTTTTGGATAGCCATAAAGCATGTGCATTTCACAGCTTGTCAGGATTATAGTTGTTTATAGTGAAATAAGAAAAAATATATAAACATATATAATATGTATATATAGTTATATATATTCACCATGAATCCAAAACATCATTTTAAAGTTTCAAAATTTTAAATAATGAATTTGTTGCATAATATATATAAGTTTTGTTGTACATAGGCCTATATCCATTTTTTTTAAACTGGAAGCGATAATACATTAATTGAATCCACAAACACAAGCAAAAGTAATGGGAACATAGTTTTGATCATGTGTTGAAATATTGTACTGTATTAGTAATCAATCAATTAATAAATAAGTCAATAAAATTAATCAATAATTAAAATTAAGAGTGATTGATCAAAATTAATTATTTATCCAATTAATTATCATTTAATTCTCCATTGATAGTCATTTGATTGACCAACTAAGCAAGTAATCAATATAATCAATTACTAATTAATCAATTCATTATCTAGCAATTTAACCAATTAATTAAGCAATCAATCAATTCTATTTCCTTTAAACATCATTTTAGTACTACACTTTCAACTTGCCAACAGAATAAAAAAAATTTTAAAAAATCACAGATGAGAAATAAATTCGAAATACTTAAATCAGTAAAATCCATTAGACATACATACATTGAATTGTCTTAAAATACTACATATAAAAATTGTGTTAAAACCAGCAAATGACAGGTTATTTACTGGAATCGACATAATATTGCCAAATAAATATAAACATAATAAAGTTATGGGGAAAAGTATTACAGCTTCCCTGTATTAAAGTATACAAATAGCGACAGTACGCTGGTTCTGGGAATGTGGAACTTCAATTGAGATAATTTTTTGTTATTAATTTGTGAATTCTAAAGCATGATATAATATTATTATAATAATATTTATTGTAGAAATTTCACACTTCATTTTTTATACACCTGTTCCTAATCATTAATCTACTTTATGCACAGAACATATTAAACCTGACAACTATAGCCTCATTATGGTCGAGTCACTTGGTCTCTTCTCATTTACTACGCTATTGTTAAAGCAACAAGACGAAATTGAAAGCGCAAGTAAGCAAATATAATTAATTTAATTTTCACGAACCTATATTGCAAGAATTCTACGAAACATCTTTATCTTGAAAATGAATAATGGTAGAATTATTTAGGACAATTGGTTTCCAATGCCAATATTCAGACAATTAGGCTATTTTCTTGGCTAGCTTTAGCATTACTTTATGCAGGATCAGGGCCAAATTCAAGTGAAATAGAGACTTCTATCAGGCAAGATCCAAGATTATTCTACCGGGGAACACCACGGGCCAATTATGAGCCAAGTGTGAGGGGTTCATTCTAAACTGTCTGAATTCCAATTGGCATTAAACTACGCGGTGACGGAAAAATTACAACAAAAATGTGCAACTTTGTGCAATCGTTAGAAAGAATGGACTTTTCCCCCACCCCTTGGACATTGTTGCTAAAGTCCCACAAAACGACAGTGTAAAAACATACGCGAACACGTGCGTAGTACAACACGTGTGTTTGTGAGTCACGTGTGTATTCCTAGCGCTGTTCTGATTGGTCAGTTTTTAAGTTTGATTGACACCCCAGAAAGGTCTATTACTGCAAATTTATAATGTGAATTTATTTACTTAATGTATTTAATTTTAATTTTATATAAAAAATATATTTCCTAAGCTTCTCCTGATCAAGAAAATCATGTACATATGAAGAAAATTAAATGCGATAAAGAATTACAGGCTTTTCAGAAGTACATATGCATCAATAAAATAAACCCAATTGTTTGATAAGATCGTTAGGACTAATTTACTTTATTCTCTTTTTCAAGGATAATGGGTTTTATGAGGTCATCAACTCTATCTTATTGTTCGGCTTGAAGATTCTGAGCAGAGTATAAGTGGATAACATCTAATAGGATAATCTCATTGGCTATTGTTAATAGGCAGCTGACCTGAATTCTGGGATTTTGCCATTCAGAGATTTCAGAGTGAGAATCTACGGGTGATCAGTCGCTTGTCGCATAGTTGATTATCTTCAATTTTTCAATGCAATTTTTCATTTAAAAAAATTCTCTTTATATAACATCGATTCTGATTTTTAAATGAGGGCGTTTTTTTTTTCTTGTAATATGTTAGTTATTCTTGTATGCTATCTGTTAAAGCAATATAATATCTGACAGAATTTGAATCTATGATCTTCTGAGATAGCAAGGAATGTCTGCAAGCGTTTTAAATTAAACACTTTTAAATTAAGTTAAATTAAAATTAAGTTTTAAATTAAACACTTTTCACACTAAGCCTCGCCCCTTGGATATTGTTGCTAAGGTACCAGAAAACGACAGTGTGAAACATATGCAAACATGTGAGTTTGTGGGACAAAATAACTCCTGGCATTGTTCTGATTGGTCAGTTTGATTGGCATTCCAGAAGGTGCATTGTCCACACTCCTAAATCTTTGTTACTGCAACATTTTGGCTGTATGCTGGCTCCTTAAGACCAGAGTTGTGTAACAACTTGCATAGTCGAATCAATCTAGGACCCTGCTGGAAATAAGTCTTCTTCATACTTTTGTATATTACCATTGGTGTTTACACTGAATAAATCCACTCCAATCCAAGGATCATAAACACCAGAAAAAGAAGCTAAAACCATCTACACACTGCTATCTATACTGGATCCATGCATGAAATGTACCAAAAAAGAGAAAATCATAAAATGTAATA
Organism: Anneissia japonica; assembly: GCF_011630105.1. Lineage (NCBI taxonomy): Eukaryota > Metazoa > Echinodermata > Crinoidea > Comatulida > Comatulidae > Anneissia > Anneissia japonica. Next base: position 367,013 of record NW_022698468.1, read on the forward strand.
TATTTGAAAGTGGAGGCCACTGTTGGAAGTTTGCCTAGGGTTTGTCCCAGGGTCTTAATTCGGTTACACATCCTGAGTAAATGGTAGAAAAAAAGAGAAGTCTGAAGAATAATTGGCATGTTTTTATCAGAATGTAAGGATTGGGAATACAACTTGCATTGATCTTTAACTAAAATTTGCGGAAATTGCGCATTGCTTCAGGGAACGCAGTAACACAAACAATCCACTATCAAACATAATATCCCAGTGACAGCACAGCACAACTGTTAGTCTACCGTGACCTTGAGAGGAACTTGAAACGACTGACCAATGAAACCTATCAGCACTATCAATTGACCATTACAAGAAATAACACTAGACATGGCTGGACATCAGCAAATATGACAGGACACCCCTGAACACTGCTGGACATCTCTGGACATTGTCGGACATTGCTTTTGTCATTCAAATACAAGAAGCTGTAAAAACATCAAAAATCGATGTATCCTGCTTGTGTTTTGCTAGACAGCAAGGAATGCAAATAGGCCAATCTGGGATAACACAATTGAGGGGGTATCACAAAAATGCAGCTTGACTGACCCATCAACAGTTGGCGCGTGTTGTCATCCACACTACGTTCTTACATGATTACTTAGTGTATTACAACATGAACTTTGATTTGACCCTACAGCCAACGAGATGCAATTTTTTACTTGCCTATCTAAATGAAGGCCTCCCTAAACAGAAGTTATGGTCAGATATTAGGAAAAGTTTAGATGAGATCAGAAATTTAATATTAAATTTCTGTTTTTTAATAAATTTTAATTAACAATTAAACAGTCTGCACAGAGAACACTTTAACAGTAAAACAACAGACATGTCTCAAAAAGGTATTAGCAGAAAATATTCACTATTAAAGTATCCAAAAACACAAAGACCAAGACAGCCGTTCCATGGCTTTATTTTAATTTGTTGACCAAAGATTTTATCAAAATTACCTCAAAATAATCTTATCAACGATGCGCCTCATTTCATGAACAGACCTCAATATTACTAAAAATCATATTTACAATAATATACCATAAAAATGATAACAGCCACTCCATAGAGTGCATCCCTATGCAAAACTGCAGCATACCCTCAAGGAAATAATTAAATCGTCTGTTATACTCAGGCACACTATTTTTCTTGAGTGCTGCAGCATACCCTGAATAAAACAATGGAATCACCGTCGTAATCAGGAACATTTTTCCTTGAGTGCTGCCTGAACACAAATAGCGATTCTATTATTTTCTATTACGCTTGAGGGTTAAAAATTTTTTTTTCCAGGATTCTGACCCTGTCTCCAGGATTCTGACCCTGTCCTTTAAGCTTTTCTTCCCAAAATTTAATGTTGTTCTTTGAATACTATATACCATTTCACTATTTTTTATGATGATCCATTCATTAGTTTTTACATAATATTGCTAACAGAAAGACAGACAGTGCTGAATACAAAACCTTCTTTGGCAGAGGTAATAATAGTAATAATAATTATCATAAAGGTGGATGTCTAAAGTGCACAATATAACACAAGTTCTTGGATAACATATCATAATCGAAACTGCAATGAGAAGGTTATTAAAGCATATCTAAAAATCATGGTACCAATCTGTTAATTGGTTAAATATGTTTATGAATCATTTGTGAACTAAACAGTGATCATACGTATTAAAAATAGAATAGCAACCAACAACTTTTACATGTAAAAAAGATAATATGCATGCCTATAGGAATTTAACTATACAGTAGGTCATAGCAACCTACAAGCCAAGCAATGATTGTAACCAAGCAAACAGTTTACGAGGCAGTGATTGTATGAAATGCATTAATGAGTCCTAGTTAGTAAAATAAATGACCCTGTATTAATCCAGCATTAGAATGCAACTACCCTGAGCAGTACATTCCCACCTTGTTTCTTTACTAGTTGTGAAGCTACTGTATACATAATAACCTCCAGACAATCATGGTACTTCTATTTTATCTAAGACACGCCCACTGACCTGGGCAGAACTGGCCAATCACAAAGTATACTCATTAAACTCATCCAAACACATGCTGTTTAATTATTTAGTATAATGAGGATATTTTTCATCAATTTTTAATGAATTTTGCAATTGTCTGCTATGATGGGGAATCTCTCCCATGACGGTTCAACCTGCTAAATTGTCTAGTCATTGCGGTCGTCATGCATCATTTTATTTACCTGAGCTGGTCAACCCCTCATGGTAGAAAATGTACCCTCTCCAGAGATCTCACAAGTAGTACGTCGTAATTGAAGAGGCAGCTTTGCTATGGATGCATGCAAGTTTCATCTTAGAAAATTGCTGGTTCATTTTGAAAAGTCATGCGGTACACACAATGGGACATTTTTCTTGCGTTCGTGTAGCTTGAACGATACGGTTACCGAGTCCACTGCCAACAAAATTATGATTATCATTACACTTAGGTTAGGAGATCGCTTACTTGCATTAAAGTCTTATTTTCATGCAACAGTTCATTTTTCTGTGCAAGTTAAAATGTAAACATCATAAAATTACATATTTATTTTATTGTTTATTTACTACAACAATATTTTGTGAGGGTGGTCTATCCAGCCAGAATTGATCAATTGGAACCCTGGGTACAAACAATAAAAGATAAAAGAATAAAAGATGAAAATTAAACTAGATCTTTAAAACCTAATATCTTAGTATCTATTCACCCTAAAGAATGGCTGTTGAGATGTAGATTTACGCTCCACAAATTATATATTCCCTAATAAATTACATTATATTCCTATAAGGCAATTAGTTAATTTTCAAAATTATCGTCAAGAATAGAATTACCATAATAGGAAGGGGAGCTGATACTGTAAAGCATTCATGGTAAAAATTGTAATTAACATTTAGATTATCCTTATTGTTCGTTCAACCAACCTTCAAGGTTGTAGTTTCATGATTAATTTAATTTTTTCCGTTGTTAATACATCAAAGCGCCTGAACATTGTGCGATACAAAGCCCAGCGTTATTGATGTTGTGGATGTTTTATCTTTTGCGAAGCAGATATTACAGTCTATTTAATCTACTTACATCAGCTAACATCAATAAAATTACGGTATTGTTAGCAGTTATATGTCCTCTTTCTCTCAGGGTAACCAGAGACGCACTTAAAATGCCTTGCTGAAGGATATATAAGCAATGTGCTGAGCTTTGGAATCGAACCAATGACTCTTCAATTGAAAGCCGAAAGTGTTCTTCTGTACCATATGTTTCTATATAAAAGAAGTACATGCTACAACATGAAAGATAATAAAAAGAGAACATAAAAAGAAACAATAAAAACCATAATTATTATCAAAGAGTATATCTGTAGATATATATCTGTCCAATTATATAACAGAAATCCCACAGCTCGCATTAAACCTCTACAAACAATCACAGTTGGTCAGTGTAAATATGCTGCAAAGTATCTGATTAAACTTGTATAATACAAAAAGGTTACAGCCATGTTATAATAACACATCAATCATATTATGTGTAGCATCCAGGCTAACACAACACGCCAAACTGTAAAGTCTTCGGACCTTTGGGTAATTATGTAGTGTAAGTGTAGTATACCGACTACCACACAATAACAATAAAGGGAAATTACTCAAAGCCGAAACGAGATGAAAAAAACGAGAATTACTTAGCAAACTGCGTACGACAAGTGCAGGGAATTTCCTGTACTGTACAAATATGTAATAAGCGTCCTGTTTATTCTAAACCAGGGAGCTCTGGCTGTTGTAGTGGGAAGCTAGGGAATATCCCACGATTTCTCGTGTACCACATCTGTATCATGAATCGTTAGAAGTAGGACAAACATATAACCCCATTGTGATAACGATGCCCAGATCAAAGTGGCTCATAAGGCATGTTCACACACATTTTACAACAGCTTTTTGTTGCTATGTCTTCTTCAGTACTCATCACTAGAACATTTATCTAAACGATAATTCTGTAATTTAAGACATGTTTAGCCATTGGCTGCTAAATAGTAGTTTTGTCTCGTACTCGCAGTCAATGAATTCACTAATCGACGGCAGAATGTATGCTGGACGGAAGCGTCCAGGCTCATTAGCCTATCCAACTCGTTAGTTACATGTATCGTTTACTGCTTCGTTTATTTAGGTTGTGGAACTCAAATAGTCATTATAATTCAAAGAAAATAGCAAAACAAGGCCGAATATATAATAATATATTTGGTGCTTAAAATTGTCAACTCAGTAAGAAAACAAAAACTAAATAGAATAGTTAACAACTGATTAACATTCTTTCATCAGAAGTATTTGACATTGGGCAAATAATTTTTATGCATGAACGAGAAAATACCAATTATAAGCTCAACTCAAGATGAATATAAAACATTACTTGAACAGCCTCGACTGAAATTAGCTTAAAGAAAGGCCTTCAAATATTTCATAAGTAGGACTAAATTTTAACCCTCAGAGAAAAATGAAATTAACTAGGAACGAACAAAGATAAAATAAATTGTCTGGTTAATTAGCATTCACTTACAAAAATCAAGAGAAAAAACAGAACACAGGAGCAAAAGTGATTTTTCCATAAAATTTCTGATTAAATTTTTGATTAAAAATAGAGTTATTAAACATTGACCATTTTCACACAAATCAACTTTGATTTTTTATAAAAATATAAAAATGTAATTTTTATTTCAATTATTGATTTCTGTGAACTTGAATGCCAGTCTCTGAAAAAAAGTTGACTAATTAATATAAATTGTTAATTGAATAATTAATCGATCAATCAAGTATAGTTAAAGTCTTTCACAAATCGTGAGAGTCTTCCGATAATCGAGAAGGACCTTGCACTCCGTGAGCAAGCAAGAATCTCCTAGAAAATAACCAATCTCCTGCATACTCACGATATTTACATGTTTTTTACTATGTATTATGGTATTATATATTATTATGGACTAGGCACTTGATCAATGACTTTCTTCGCCCCTACGGGTCCCTTCGTATCTGTGCTACCTGGTAACCCGGTTTCAGCAACTCTCGTCATCCACCACAAGGGCTGTCTGTTCCAGTACACTGGGGTATTCCCCTACTCCTCTTGAATGATGCACTAGATTTTTTATAGTGCACACGAGTCATTGTATACACTGTGCGTACGGTTTATAGTCCTTATCCGAGAAGACTTGTTCTACCACCAGAACCATACGCGAGCGCGCCGTTTGAACCAGCGCCGATATTATGGCTGTAGGTTGCGGCACGCCTGCTAACCACTCAGCCATTTTACCATATGCACAGCAAAATAAAATCATTAAGAAAGCTCATCTGAACGGATCCAATCAATGTTACAATAGGGTTGGCGTAGTATAAATACACATCAAAGACAGATTTTTTATAACAGGGCGACATGGTCAAGGATATTTACCATCGATTTTGACAGTTTAAATGCGAGTAACAATAAAGGGGAAAATTTTGCTTCATGTACTTATTAGTATAAAACCCAACACTTGTAGGAATACATATACAAATCAGCAAGAGCACTTAATCAGCAACTAACAAGGGGAAGACCTACTTCTATCCGGGGTAATACCAACATGACCTAGATTCATTGTCTGGAAACTTATTTTTGTATTGTTGCATAATCCGTGGGTAGTTATAATGTCTGTGTTGATATTGATACGCACTTTGAGACGTACAATTTAGAATAAACTTTTCCCTTCTCTAATACACAACAGATATTATGTATGACAGTCAAGTAAAAGTTAGTCTCACAAGTTTAAAGATGCATCCACATCAGATCCAAACCAAAATTTGGACCGTGTTACAATGTGCTGAATGCCAGCTTTCCTATTCTTACACAGTTAATTTGATTTTCTGAACAATTCGGTAGGCCTTCCAATCGAAAGGTGGATTCGGTGTGAATGCATCTTAATACACAAGTTTTTTTAAGCCTTTTCTTTTCATATGGCTGTCCCATGGCGTAACTTAAAGTAACTGCTATTATACTTTCGTTCAGTTGCGTTGGAACGGCTGCATAGGCCTTTTCATTCTGATTTTGGGTCAAATGAGTATATTAGCTTGCATACCGTTTAGAATTGATGTTGATGTCATTATTTTATAATATAATCCTTTGAATATAATGTACCGCAATATCTCTTGGGCTTGTGAGCGCTATATAAATGTCTACATTTTCTAAATTACTGTGTAAACATTGTGAAACAACTACATTACGTGTAAACGTGGAACTACTAAGTATGTGTAAATGTGGGACCACTACATGTGTAAACATGTTATGTTACTATGTGTAAATATGGATCACTACTTTAAAAATGCTACTTTACGTGAAATTATGGCATTGCTATCATACGAAGTATGGGATTGATACTTAACGTGCAAGCATGGGACCGATATTTTGCGTGTATACTGTACGTGGAAATGTCTTTTTAACTGACTGTTTAGCAGACTAATGATTTAAAGCTACTCATACTATCAGTCTTATTTTATTACCATCATGTGTATGGTCACCTCTAGCTGATTCATGCATTCTAAATCTTTCAATATATATGTTTTATAGGGTAGAGGTAAACTAGGTTGTATTAATAAGAATTAAGCTCCGTCTCCAGATGCTATTTTTAGACTGGTTTTTTTGTGCAACTGCATTATGGGATGGATTACTCATCTCGGGTCTATATGGTAAAAAATTGCGATTAATTCACAGAGGAACGAAGATACTAGACTAATGGCATACATCAGTTAACATACTTTAAAGTTTTTAAGAGAAACTTAAACTAGCAAGTCCTCTTATTCAATTAGCCTTAGAAACGATACTAATAGAAAACTATCTCTTTTCGTATGTTTCACAAGTAATGTGGTTCAGATTTGGTAACTCGTTCTACTAAATAAATTAACCTTTATTCCATTTGCTGTATGTGACCAGAAATAATAAGCAATATTACTGAATAAAATGCTAATGCAATTTGTGTATTGGCTTTGGAAATGTGCAAACTATATGAGATTCTTTGTCCTACATATCGTAAATTCTGAGTGTTGGCAAAACTACTTCACAATGATATTGAAATTTATAGTGTTTCTCAATGGACCTGCTTTGGAAATTTATTGAGTGGAAAAAAAAAACTATTTAACAAATTATATGGATTAAGTATCTGAGGGTACTGTGAATGAATACTGTACTATGAATATTATCAATACTAGTGAATAATTGAAAGAAGGTATATCAGTAGACATTTCTAAGTTTAATTAAATACATGTAGGAGCGGAGCAGTTGGCACAGTGGTTGCGTTTCCGTCTCTCAACCTTAAGGTCGGGGTTCGAACATTCACTGTGCATTTTGTTTGCATTCTTAGACAAGGCATTTTATCTATGTTTGTCTCTTTTCACCCAGGAGTATAAATAGGTACCCGGTTCACTATTGGAGAGGAAAAAAGCAGCGTGGAAAGGAACTGGCCACCCTATCACACAATTTTGATGCTTACTATGATGGGCTAATAGCTTATTCCCCTACGTTTAGTAATGAATACGGGACTACCTTCACCTATGTAAAGGATGAATAAATGAAAAATAGAATACATGTGATTAAATGAACAGATTATTTAATTAATTTAATTGATAAATACGTATATGAATGATTGATTGAATGAATGAATGAATAAATAATTGACTGAATGAATGAACGAATGAAAGAACTGATTAATTAAATGAATGAATGAACAAATGGATAATAAAATGTATGAATTCATGAATACTGTTGATTAGTCAATGAATGTATAGATGGATAGATAGATGAAAAATGAAATACAGAATGAAGAATAAAAGTATTTATTAATTTAACAAATAAAATGAATGAATACATGAATGTATATATGAAGTATATGAATGAATGATAAAAAAGATTATCAAAAAATTATATAGATGGATTTCAACGTCATTCAGGTCAGTTCAAGTTTATTTACACATAAAAAGAAATATTAAAGTATTCCAATTAAGTAGTCTTATGTTTGACCTAAAGTCCAATTTTGATCTAAGATCATCCTACATTTTATGAAGTCATTCACATTGAAAAATAAATGTGTTTTTCATAATATCCAATTAAAAAGAAGTTATTACACTCTTCTGGGCTGGCTGTTTTCAGTGGCCTTCAAACAGGAAAAACAATGTCCTCGACTGTAGGCCCTCACTGCTTTAAGTACCTCTCTTGCAGCTAAGAAAACGCCCAACTGTAAGCTGTCTAAACAAGAGCAATACCCATAGAGACTACTAACATGCTGAGTGCACGCTTCCTAAAAGCCTAAAGTCCCTCAACAGAAGACACCAGCCATGGACTTGAGCACGGCTTTATTATTGTTTCCCATGTTCAAGTTTATTTACACATAAAAAGAAATATTAAAGATGTCCAATTAAGTAGTCTTATGTTTGACCTAAAGTCCAATTTTGATCTAAGATCATCCTACATTTTATGAAGTCATTCACATTGAAAAATAAATGTGTTTTTCATAATATCCAATTAAAAAGAAGTTATTACACTCTTCTGGGCTGGCTGTTTTCAGTGGCCTTCAAACAGGAAAAACAATGTCCTCGACTGTAGGCCCTCACTGCTTTAAGTACCTCTCTTGCAGCTAAGAAAACGCCCAACTGTAAGCTGTCTAAACAAGAGCAATACCCATAGAGACTACTAACATGCTGAGTGCACGCTTCCTAAAAGCCTAAAGTCCCTCAACAGAAGACACCAGCCATGGACTTGAGCACGGCTTTATTATTGTTTCCCATCAAACAACAACATCCGAGTTTAGGAGAGTACCCCTCGAGGCTTCACTTGTTTGATCTCTTCACAGATTCATTACATTGGATAATTTTAGCTATGGTATAATATTTCTATTGTTCATTATTAATAATTAATTGATTGGTATGAATTTTTAATCATTAAAATTGAGTGTTTCTTCAATTTTTCCTACAATTACTCAAAGATTAGGTATGCTTTAATAGGTGTCTGCTTTCTGTGCAGTTGTCTATACTTCATCACTACTGTAATTCAAAAGACTGAACTTGAAAAAAAAGTGTCTACATCTTATGAACTGTGAGGGCAGCAGATATAAAACACAAATTATTTAAATGTCTGAAGCTTTGTGGAATAAGAAATAAGTAACTTACCATCAACATTACCATAAACATGCTTGAAATATTGCAGCCAATATCTATAAGAAAATAAATAATCAATTACCATCTCTTTTTAAAGATTTCATGGAAGTGGATTGTTAAAGTTTATATTAGTTAATTTGTAGTAGTGTAATTTACCTTAGTTAATTTCTTTTAATCAATTAATTAATACAAGTAAAATAATGTAATATAAAATCCATACCTAACGATTTAATAACACTGCTGGGAAAAGAATTGTTGAAGTTTTTATTGGTGAATATTTAGTAGTGTAATTTATCTTAGTTAAATTGTTTTTTAATTAATCAATAAATATAAAATAAAACAATGTAATGTAAAGTAAAGAATCTCTAAAGATTCAATATACTATACTAGCACTGCTATTAAATGAATTGTTAAAGTCGTCATTGGTTAATATTTAATAGTGTAATTTACCTTAGTTAAATTGTTTTTTAATTAATTAATACAGGTAAAATAATGTAAAGCAAGAACCAACAGCACTGTTAACATAAATTCAAACTTCACTTTATAACGGTAAAGAAGATCATCTGAGTGCAATCCAAGATACCTAGAAATGAAAGAAGAATTTTCACAAGCATTTGTGAAGGTTGACAGTAGTGTAAGGTGAAATTTACCAAAAAGCACATTAGTCATGATAGAGGACATATCAAAGAAATAATCAAGAAAACAGAGAAAGGATAAAGTCAAAGATGTTGTGAGCAAAGTTGAGTTGATTGCTGAAAACCATTGAACGGATCCTGTTACTTCCAATCTAATCATCTGATTTCCTACACATTTCTATCAATGTCAGAAAGTCTTTCAAAGATTGCAAAATCGTTTTATCTGATGACCTAATAATTAATTAACTCTCAACAGCCTTGAAAATGAACTTGAGTATTAACAGGACTACTGTATAAAATAATGTGATTGATACAAATTCAGATTTACTCCGTAATTTGAAGAAGCTCAGACTGTAGAAAACTTAGCCTGTCTTGAGAAAGCTTTAACTATCTGCACTGACATAGCAGAACTTCTTGACAACTGGCAGACTAACATCTGAGGATGCACCTAATCAGAAAGTAGGGCAGATACAGAACCCTCGGTAACCTTGGCAAGGACAGATGTACAAAGGTTTGAGGGTATTCTCAGAGAATTTCACACGATTCTGTGTCGACTTCGTAAACGCTACTGTCCCTTGACACATTGTACTTTTAGTGCATGTGTTATTTCAACTCTTCTCACGTTTTTCCAAACTGTTAGTCTTCATCTTATTTTTATATAGAAATCATACTATTCCAAAGAAAATTTTACCCATTTTAATTAATTAATTTATTTGATTCCTCTTAATTTAGAAAACTGTGCATAAGACCAGTGGCGTATTTAGAAGTGCGAAGAGGGTTCATGACCCCAGTTGCTCAACGTTGAAAATGTCCGAAGCAAAAAACACCACCTTATATATCCCCTTATTTTCCAACCTAGTTCCCCCTCACTTAATCATCGATCCTCTCTCCCCCACTCAACCATCACAGGCATCGGCCCCACATTTCCAGACTCATAGATACAGCACTGTAGGAGACCTTAGGAATAACATGTGCAACAAAAAGACGGCACAATTAAAATGTTGTACTGAAGAGATGCTCTGCGATAAAAAAAAAAAAAGATCTTATTCTAACTTACATTGATAAAATGCACTCAGTTCAGAAATCAATTTTGATTTATTCTGGATTTTTGTCACTGTCTTTTCCTCTTCACTGTCTTTACAAATGTTTAAAAAAAATCTAACTGAGTTCTTGATGAATTGATTTTGATTTGTATGTCAAGCGATTTCCTGCATGATATGACATCACTTACAGAAAATGGGAAATGAAAAATAACCCCGTAACACCCTCAAACTATCCAGAAACATGTTGCAAGATATGAACGAAAAATGCACTTCTCGTGTCGTAGATACTATGATACGTGCTAGCGTGAATGTCAGATGAGAAAATTGAGGTTGTTTTAAAGAAAAACGATGCCAAGCCGAACACTATTAGAATTTTAACAGAATTTTATATATTCATTTTTGTAAAGTAGTCAAAAATCATGGAATACGATTCAATCAAAAGTAATTTAATAGTGTTCTAGTAACAAGAACATTAAAAAAATTCAAATTTGAAAAAAAAATGTAATGGAATGAATATATAGTGAAGAAAAATTGTATAAATTAAATATATTTTATGAATTTACATATAACTTTATGTTTGTGTCTTGGTATCATTTTGTATTCTGATTTTCGTTGACTAGATCTTAATTTTCAAGTTTGTGTACGATGTTTTACACTCATTAAACGAAACTAAGCCAAATATTTTAAGGTTAACAGGTAATTCCAAGAGAAAGAGTTATTATGAAGAAACTGAGTATGTTAATTTCTCTTTTGTGCTTTAAATGTTACATATACCCTAAAAAGCTAGTTAACCTATAAACCCTACTAGCTCACGGCTAAAACACAGCTCTCAACAATTCCCATCTTCATCTTAAGTAATAAGGCAATCATTTCTAACGGCGGTAAATCTTTGTTGCGAAGCTGAAGGTCTCAGGAAGTGAGAGAGCGCCACGATGGCTGTGGGGTATGCTCGTGGACCTAGATAAACAGTCCTGTGTACTCTTGACAATCAATTCAAAATGAACGTAGCAATTTGTAGTAAGCGGTAACACTGGGAAGCATAAAATGTTTAATTGATTGTAACTGAGCACGTAAACTTGTTGCCTGATGAAGAATCAGGCTGGGGTCACATTAATGATAGATATCGTCAATCGTTTTTAAGGCAGTGGTTATTGTTACACCAGCCTTAAACCAATCCCTAATTCTGATTGGTTGTTTATAAGAGTGGATTGAGACAAAAATAAATTAAATCAGAACTAGGAATTGGTTTAAGACTGGTGTAACAATAGCCACTGCCTTGTTTTTAATTCAATGAAAACTGAATAAGTCTGTGAATTGAATATATTCATTAGATTAGTAATTAATTAATTTAGATTTAAATAGGGCACTCACCCACATCATAATTTTCCTCAGTATAAATATCCCGCATATTGTAGGCCTTATACCAATTACACATTCATTTTAGTCAATCATTGGTATATTCATGGCAGACAGACCCTGCAGGTATACTTTCATGGAGACATACAGTACTCTGGTGATAAAGACACCCATCTAGAGTGTGATAAATACTTTAATGTTCCAGACTCAACTTTCCAAGAAAACGTAATTAAAATTGTACGAGCAGAATGTTCATTAATGTGTATATGGCATGGAGGACCATTTGCATAGCATATTGTATTCTATGTTTTATTGATTGCATATTGTTTATATTTCATAGACCCTCCACACCGTGTAAATCATAGGTTTAGCCAGCGAGCCGTCCAGCTGTCTTTTGGACGGCCTACAATTATTTAGGACAACCACTTTTACCGAGACAGCTTGGACGGCTTGGCCTAATCAGCTCGGTCTAACCTAATTGGGCCTGGTCTACCTTTAGCAAATTCTTTATAATTTTCAAATGTATCGAATTATACATTAAACTAAAGCTGAATCATATTTACGTTTGATAAAAGCAACATTTATTGATTGAATGTACGTTGTTTTCCTACCAACATTCGGTGAGGATTCCCAAACATGGACGTGGCCCCACCATCGGCTCAGAGCCACGCCCACAGGCTTCCATTTTGGACGGCCTATTTCGTTTTTCTGGCTAAACCCTTGGTGTAAATACAATTAAAATATGTTATAATCATTTTGTTTCATGTATTATATATGTGTTCATGTTTCTTGCACTTTTGGAGGAATAAGTAACACAATTCATCTAGTTATGGCAATGATAAGAAATTAAATTTTTAAAAATATTATTTTTTACAGCTTTACCAGCTGCTATTTCCTGGCAAAATCCTGTATCCGTCGATAGAGATAGCGGGTCTCGATCCTTCAGTTATTACCAAATTTGTCAAGTGCGTTCCCCACCCCCCACCCCTCTCATTATAATGGCCGGGCCACTTGCAAAATGCTTCCAATGGCTGTGTTACCACGTTATAAATCAAAGGGAAATTTTCCGATAGCCTGCCCAGGTCTCCCTGAATTTGTCAGCATTTTCTCAAATATAAAGAGGATTAAGAACTGAAATTTCATTAATATATTAGGCAATATTATGCCTGACATACGGTCTACTGTTATACAGTCTTAACTGTCAGATCTTGGATCTATGTATTTTGGGCCATCCAAGTATGTTGTATCTGATGTTTATAATCGAAAAACAATGAATAAGATAAACATTAGCAATTAAAACCCAAGCAACTTTTTATGGAGTGAAGAATATTTCATTTTCAGTATGCCAGAAACTGAATAGGCCTATGTATGCTATTCGTAACTATAACAAAGTGATTAACCATGTCTGTCAGTGTCTAAGAGAAAAACCACAATTCGTCCTCGGGGAGGAAAAAATATATAGAATTTTCTACATATATTAATAGACTGTAAAATCAATTAAATAAGCCTTTGAAACTCTCAAATTGTCATATTTATGTGGGCCTTCCCCCTGGACCACTTTCAAAAAGAGTTTGAGCGACGCCCGACCACGCCAATTTTGTTCTCGTCTGGGATATCAGCCCCTCGTCAGGGACCTTTGACCCCCGGTCAGGCAAATCCTGGCATCCCCCTGAGTAGGGCCTAGGACTTGTATTTGTCCTATATAAATAGTAACTCTACTACTTTGAGTATAAGTTCTACATCAGAATGCATTTCTAGTTCCATTCTATACTTAAATGCTTACTGATGAGTGTAGGCCTATATATTAAAGGTTTCATTCAGTAAGCATTTCTCTACTTTCAAACGTGCATGTGTTGGCCGAAAATACACTGTGCGAGGTGAGTAAGCAAGAGAAAGAGCTGCCAGGCTAGGGCCTAGAAAAATTGAGGTGTTATTACAATATCTCAGGCCTAGACTTTACAATAGCATTTGCCTATGTCATAAATAGAACTGCTCTGACATGATTCCATATATTGTCTAATCATTAAAACTCTGTGATTCTGGAGTAATATTCCTCCTGAATCTCCAAGCAAATCTCGCGAAGCGTGCATGCAAGTCTCCCTCTTCCGGAAACAAACAGATATGACCTAAGTTGACCTAACAATTGACCAATCATAAACAAGACATTATTGAAAACCATGGTATGTATCGTGTAGAAGTCTATTGATAAATAGTGATACACTTTTGTTTATAAAAATCACCTTTGTGTTGGTCCTACTTTGGGAACTTTTAGTATTTTGTTTAACATAACATCATATAATTAGGTTTATATTTAGATCATAAAATGATTTCTTGCAATTTTGTCCAATGGAATCCGTATTTCTGGTAGACTATTTGAAATGAACGCATGTGGAATGAATAAATTTATATTGTACTGACTACTATATCTTGAACATCAAATTTGATTTAAAAAAAAAAAACATTTGGTACAGTTTTACACTTAAAAAATCCCAGCATAAATTAATTAGTTTTATTAATGATTAAAATACCATATGCTACAGATCTCCATAAAAAAAAATATCATAGACAAACTCGAGCATTGAGATTTGTCTCCATTGGGATTTTGTGCCGAGACATATGGATGTGGATCAGCCAGTATACATTTTCAAATGTTATTCACGTCTTAAATATAGGAAACACACTGTTTTTACTCTTAATACAAAAAAAAAAACCCCATATCAAACAACACTTGACTGATGATGATGAATCTACTACCCAAGATTTTTTTTTATGAATTAAGAATTCATTTTCAATTAAATTAAATTTTATTGCTTCATCAGACATCAAGAGCCATTTTCTGCCAAACACATAATAACAATGAATACAATACAACAATAAATAATATACAAGGGATAATTTTGAACTTAACTATAACAGGATCTACATAAGAAGAGCAGTTCTAATGTGAAAAAGGAGAGGATGTAGCGTGATCGAAAGCAAGGTTGTATGAAAGGCAAAGAGCAAAGGAAAAAGTGCGAAATTGAGAAGTTCGTGCATGAAAGGGCAGGAGAGCAGAATGTTGAGGATTATATAACATGATGAAAGGAAGATTTTTGAGATGAAAGAAATGAATGTAAGTGATGGTCAGACAATTTTTCTTTTTGTGATATAAATAGATCCAAATGGTTTCATTTTTTTTTAATGTAAGATAGGAATAACAAGGTTCAGGAGATCTTGGAAGAGCAAACATTGGGAGATGTCATCTGGAAGAGTTTGGAGATGGGAAGAAGAAAACATTGGGAGATCTAACCTGGAAAAGTTTGGAGATGGGAAAGAGATAACATTGGGAGATCTCATTTGGAAAATTTGAGAGATGGGAAGATAAAAACATTAGGAGACTTTATCTGGAAAATTTTTGAGATGGGAGATAACATTGAGAGATTTCATCTGGAAATGTTTGCAGATGGGAAAGAGATAACGTTAGGAGATCTTATCTGAAAAAGTTTGGAGATGGCAAAGAGATAACATTGCGAGATCACATCTGGAAAATTAAGACACGGGAAGATGAAAACATTGGAAGATCTCATCTGGAAAAGAGAAAATTTGGAAATCTCATCTGGAAAAGTTAAGAGAGATGGGAAGATGAAAACATTGGGAGATCTCATATCTGGAAAAGTAAAGAGATGGGAAGGAGATAACATTTGGAAATCATCCACAACATTTTGTGGATGGAAAGGCCTTCCAATAAACATTGAAGATCTGAAGAAAATTAAACAAATATTTTGAGGATCTCATCTGGGAGCTGTGAGGTGTAGGAAGAGAACACCGAGGGTTATATTAATTTGACTCTGAAGACACAAAGATTAATGGTGGTTTATCCAGGGTTCCAAAATTCTTATCAGAAGGCAGTCAGCAGAGAATTTTTATTTTTAAATGTAAAATTTTATTGGAACAAGTCCATAATTCTTAGAATTGTAGACTGCCCTGCAAATCAGATAAGAAGACATGACATGACATGTGATCATGACTCCCTGTTTAACTCCCTCATTAAGCCACATTGCAAGTGTTTAACTTTGAGATGGTTTTCCCTTTCATGTTTAACTGCATCTGACAATTAGAAAAATATGTTGATTAACATCATCTTTCTGCTGTTTTTAATTACTAATCATATTACATACAGGAGCAAATGAGATGTTAAAGGTCATATTAAAGGTTATATTGATTTTAATAGAATTGAGCAAATACATTTGAGCAATAATATTCAATATTTTAATTTAATTTTAGCTAAAACCTAGAATGAAAAGTATTCTGAATCAATCAAAGTGGTGAAATATATATATATATTATTTATTTGGACCTGTTCAACCATTAAGCCTTCGTGGTCTAGTTGTTATGACGCTTGCCTTGTCAGCGAGAGGTCGTGGTTTGAATCCCGTCGGAGGCATTTTATTACACAATGACTTTTATAGGACTTTATTCGTTGAAAAGCTACAGGGTAGCCTACGATGTTCCATCATGTCCTTATTTAAACACTACTCAATACAACTGGCCCTCTACAGAAATACTCCTACATCACACTTAAAAAGTCCTATAGAGGGCAGCCTAGCTATAAAATAATTATCACGAAAGCTATACAGGGCGTACGTACGACGCCCCTTGCTATAAAGTATGGAGGCCATATGACTGGAAAGGGTTAAAAAAGTGATAAAATGTCATCTATTTTGGACAAAAAATCGTTCAGGCATCTAAAATCAGGGACTGCAATAAGATTTAATTTATACAGTGGCTAAGATGTCCGACTGGGGGGGGGTTAAGTGTTTATGGTGCGCAGCATTATCTGAGGGCCAAAGGCCCGAGCCAGGGGTAGGTATGGGAGGGGGGTGTCCCCTCCTCCCAAAACGAGATTATTTTTAAAAATTGGGACTTCTAGATGTTCTGCTTGACTGATCAGACCCAGATGAAGCGATTGCTGAGACAGATTTGGCTTGGCGTAGGCGGTAGAGTACTGGGATGGGAATACTAGGCCTATATATTTTTTTTCTTTGGTCTGACTGCTCAACAAGTTTTGGCCGATGGGGTGGGGGGCTTGACCAGACCGATGGGGATTAAGTCCCCTGCCCCCACTGGCGCCGCCCCTGATCTAAATACCAAAAGACATTGCTACAAGGGGTACTCCCCCAACCACATCCTGCATCTGACCCTTATGCCATCCCAACAAAATACATAAAAAAGTGATAAAAGATATTGTAATTTTTTTTTACAAATAATCACTTAGACATAAAAATACCTGAAAGACAAGTATAGAGGTTACAGCCCTGACCCCACTTGCGCCCTGCCATTTGACCCCACCGCTACCCCTACAAATAGGGAGGTTTCTAAATATCATGGTTGGGGCTCCTTGATTTACAGATGGGACACGCATCATAGAAAGCTAATAGGAATAACTCTTCGAATATATACCTATATAATGTAAATGGAAAACCATTCCGGATGATACAACAAATAAATGCCCACTTACATCCCAAAAAATTAAGGAATAAATGCGTAGACTAGAATTAAAATGTGTACAACACAAGTATCATTTCGTAAACGTCGGTACCTTTTCAGTAATTATCATCAATAAGTTCTTATTAGCGACGACAAATAGAAGACAATTTATCCACGTTCTAAGATAACTATTTATGGTGATTTAAGAGATTGACTAACGTGGGCATACATTAAAATAAGGTATCTATGTCGGTATCATTGGGGTTATATTACAGCGGCTTCTTTATGGAGCCGTTTCTAATGTAGGACCACTTTTCAAAATCTCTACATGGCCATTATTTCTATAAAGTTAACTTTGGTGTAGATGGAACAAAGTAATGGACAAGAACACATAGATAATTAAAATCAATAAAACTAAAAGGAATGACAATAAGACAAAAAAACTTTGGTATTAAGTATGTTTTATGTAGGCCTGTTTCATGTATTATTTGGTTGCCTCGCATTAATTTCGAAGATTATTCTATAGTCTATGTTTAAAATGGGCTCCAATCTACAATTAGCAGTGATTTACTCATAGAATATTGCTCATGTATTAGGTAACCATGTATAACAGTGATATAGCATAAAGGATCAAACGTAGCACTCTGGCATTAACTTTACGTTCGACAAGACTTTTTTTTGTACATCTTGTTGTGCAAACCATAAGTAGCCATAAGCCATAAGCATAATTCCAATCCACCGATATTGATTTGAAATAATAAAACTTTTATTGGGCTGTTTTAGCACACAACAACCATTAAAAAAAATTGAACTTCGATTTTTAAAATTTTATCACATCCGCCTCCACTACTGTCACCATGAAATCTCCCGATAAGACATTAGGCCGACCAGCCCTCCTTAAACTAACGTTAGAATACCGCACTTTCAGCGGTAAAGAACAATTAAAACCTCATAAAAAAGGCAACTAATCCGTTTACCTATAATTGAATCCAAGGACACCAGTGTTAAACACTCAGTACTTATCCTTGATAATGTGTTAATCCAATTAATATAGTGAGATAATGTAACGTTAGTTTATCGAGGGCGGGTTAAGCTAATGGAATATAGGCCTACAAACTTTTATTATTTTTTTGTTGTACTTTTCATAATTAAAAAAAATATGTAGTTTTAATTTTTTTAATGGTTTTTCAACTTTTTTCTGGCAGGGCCCCTGTGGCCAAGGGCCCTACCGCTCATCCCCCAGTCAGCAATTGAGTGATGCCACTTAAACCACCCTACTTGTCTGTTCCTGGTGCAGTACTTTCTCAAACTGCTTGAAAAGATCCTGATCATATTCTTAAAACCCTATCATGCCTAAATATGGTCACGATGACATCATATCATGACCATATATAGGCACATTATGACTATATATGGGCATACAACTGCTTTTCATCAAAGACCAAGTCTGGACAGGAGCTCCATGCATTTCTGTTTCACACACCCTCTACTTTGAAAAAAAAACAAACAACAAACTACTGCCATATGGTACACATAAATGCACTAAATAAGTGAACTACACTTTGCTAAACAGCTGTCGGTTGCCACTGTAAATTGCTCGCTCATCTATGAAAACGCAAACTTCAGAAACTTTCACTTTCTCCGCAAAAAGTTGTATCACCAGTCAACCATCTTATTTGGAGACTGGAGGTCACAAAATAACTTGTACAAATTAATTAAAATTATAAGTGGTGGTTGAGAAGGGAAATTACTCTCTGGGGATATAATCACTCATTTTTTTTTATCTTAATATAAAAATGAAACTATAGTGAGTGCAAAAATTTCACACTTTGAAAAAACTGAATATATTTATTCAATATTTGTTCAATATTTATTTGCTGCTAATTGAAAATCTGAACAAGAAAACAGCTATAGATTAAAAAAAAAAATAAGAATGACAAATACACACTAACTATTAAAACATATCTTGTTTACTTACTACAGTTGAACTTGGCTAAGTTAAGTCCAAAATGCCATTGAAATATTATTTGACTTAGATAAAATTTGACTTATAGATTGTTAATTAATGGAAAACAACAATTTGGCATGTAAAATAAGATCAACTTAGAAATTATTTGACGTAGGCACAGTCGACTTAGGCAAGTTTAACTGTAATTCTATGTAAAATCAATTGTGAAAAAAATATTCACAAAAAAGCAAATAGAATGGGAAATATATAGCACAATTTTTTTTCTTTTTTATATTGTTCCATTAAAACATATTTTTGAGGTATCTATCTTCAAGATACAACTTCAAAAAACGTTTAATAAATCTCAAGAGAAGTACTGTAAGCTACGCTTTTTACCTAAGTGGGCTTCAATTGCACTGTCAAAATTCATAATAAAAAAATTGTAATGATTGCAAAAGAAAAAATTCTAACTATCACTACTCCATAGGTATGTGCCCTTGGATAACTCTTAATGGTTTGACCTCCTTACCACATCAATTCTAATTGGATATATGAAGTATTTTTCCTTTAATGTAAAAAAATAATTTATCTATTTTTACCTAAAATATGGATGTTTTTTTATCTATTCGTGACATCGATCGGACGTGGTGCAGAAATGATCGTTCAATAATTGTCATTTCTGACACGTAATTGGGCAAAAGCTAATATGTTAAATTATATTTGAATGTGATTAATGGTAAAGTTGTCAGGTGCAGAAAAGGGATTACACCTAGAAGCCATTAAGGGGCATGACTGGCCATGACATCATCATCATCAAATGATGAATGTAATTCTATGTCAGGTTTAAAACATCCAATTCACATACACTTTGTGTTAATTTCTATCTGCCTTGCAGGTAACTGGCTTAGCCAACCACCAAAGTGCTGCTGATGTATTAAGGGGAATGAGACCAATTCTGATTCTTTATTTCATGGGGAAGAGTGCCATTCATTTTTAAAAATTATTTTCACAGGAGTAAAAAACAAGCTAGGAGGGATTAACAAGGCATGTATCTATGAGCCTTGAAATGGAAGGGAGGGATGATGGAGAGCGCAAAGGTAAAGTGGTAGGTAGATGATGTGAGGAGATACACCACAAAATAAGGCGATATGAGGGGATTATTACCTACTGAGCATGATGCTTTTGCTTCACTGAGGGTGGGGATTCAACGAGGGTGGGGCTGATGTAGGCACAAATTCTTTTTTTTTTTTGACTGTGTGATCTCAATCGGGCGCATTCAGATTATGTACTCGGCATAAAATGTTTTTGTAACATTATGTTCTCGGCACATGTTCACATACCACACCGAACGAAAAAGTTCTTAAAATATGATAATTCAGATTATAAAACCATGTTCTTGGCTTATGCATGTGTAACACTTTGAGAGGAGCTCAGAGTCACTGTAGGCCTAACTTTATTTCCATTTTATTAAATTTGTCTCTTATACGATCCCAGGGTCTTCGTGGAAATCCCAAGATTGTCGGATACCTTTTGGAAAAGTTGCTTATTCCCAGATCCTTTGGTATTTTGTGCTTCTATCTCCCTTCTTCCCAAACTTCAACTACGCAATTCATTTTCGATGACTGCACTCTATGTGCTTCCTCTGTCAGAACATGTTTTCAGCATTTTGTTTTGTTCCAAAACATTTAGGCCTACAGCATAAATTAATAAAGAGAACAGTAGTACTGCTGTATTATAAAAGCACATAGAAAATATTATTAGATTATCACTCTTATGATCTAAAAAATGATGAAGGGCGGTTTTTTTTAATTGGAACAATAGATTAGGCCTATTTCGCCTTTGTTTTTATCGATGAGGGAGGGGACTGTTTATAGTAAATATTGTATAAAAACAGGTTTAATTTTATAGTTTTTTAAAGAAAATGTATTTAAAGTAACAAAATTGCATTGTTATTTTTATGCTGTTGAAATAATTGATGCGGGAAAAAAAATTAATTCCCGCATCAATATTTCCCGAACTTTTTACGCTTGCGGAAGTGATAATCTAATAAATTTTTATATTTGCCCTAACATGTGTACATTGCGCCTCGGAAGAATGTCAAAGAAGGTCAGGTCACGCCACTGAAGCCCGCCCAGTTATAACATTTATGCTCGGCACACGTTCAGACTTCATTCCAGAGTCGTAGTTCAAAAACATTTTGTTCCGAGAACGTGGTTCAACTGGGTTCTAGCTAGAACCATTCTAAATTCCATTAGCACACGTTCAGACTACAAAAAATGACGTGTGCCGAGAACATTATGTGCTGAGAACATGCGCCGAGAACACAGTCTGAATGCCCACTAAGTCTTGCATAAATTTTGTTCTTTATTCTCATTAATACAAAAGGTTATAAACCTTTCATGATATTTCTTTAAGTTTTTGATATACTGTTAGTGTTTATCTAATAAAATCCAATATTTCAATTATATATAATTTTAAGTTGTGTTTTTAGTTATTGGCTTTTACTAGTACCCTTTAGGGGCAGGGAAAGGAGATCATGGAAAAAAATATGTTCATAACTATCTTAAAAAATTAATGAAAATAGATGGATGACACTTTAAATATTTTATGGTTACCTTTTATACATCACAAATATTACCATGTGCAATTGCAATGCCAGTTAATGCAACCAAGAAAAAAAAAACGAAATTAATGAAGAAAACAGAGGATTAACAGAAATATCCAACTTATGAACAGGAATTGGAGGAGTGACATAGAAAGAGTAGGGATATTATTCAAAAGCTTTGGAGTGGTGATAGTTCTGTCCCCTTAAGGTTAGTGATGATAGAATGTTTGATTATGAATGAATGGATCAGCAATATTAAATTGATCATTGGCAAAACGAGAATCAGCAAATTTTATACTTGTTTTTATGTGAACAGGCAGTCAGCACAACATGCATTATAAATTATCAACTTATATTTTTTCTGATCAATATTTAAAAAAAAAACTACTATAAAGCACATTATCACTTATTTATGACCAATTAATTTTTATATATTTTTTCTTCTGTTAAAGTCAGTGAAAGTGACTAAGTTCACTTTTGACAATCCCTGGCATTTCTTACTTGTTCTGACTTACTTTTAATTTCTACTTTGTTTTTCATTCTGCAATTTTTGTGTGCCGAAATAGAATAAATCAAATCATAAATCAAATGAAATCAGTACAGTTCATCTGCCAATTCGAAAAAGTACCAACTAAGATTCTTAAATCTATTAACATAAACCCTATAATTGAAGAGATGAAACCCTGATCTAACCCACATTTTTAGGTCTTGAATCGGTTTTTTTCAATTATTTATTTAATGACCGAAAAAACGCCACATTAAATATCCAAATCGGAAAAAATAATCTGATTAAAAACCCTGTCAAACTATATTACAAAGACATTGAAATGTCTTAAAAGAAATGCATAAAGAAATTTGGTAGGCCTCAGGATAGGTGTGCCCAACAATGCTATCCGGGAAAATACTTCCAGTATCCTGTAGATAAACCCTTCTGTCAAGGTTGACAAATATAACCGTTATGAAATTCAAAATTAACGATGAGCTTTTTTGAGTGTTAATAAACTTTTCCTGACCTCTATATCATGAGCTATGGAAGTGATACAGACGAGTTAAAGGAAGGAATAAGCTTTAACTGACAAAGTTAATAGGGAACTTTGTTCCACTTCTCACTTTTGATATCCCACCATGTATTTGCTTTTTAAGGATGGATATTATGTGCGATACTTTTCAAGCAGGGTGGTGTTGTGCCTTGATGTCAGTAATGATACCAGCGGCAGACAGTCAGTTTATGCCCCCTTTCAATGGTCTAAACCTCTGTCAGTCACAATTAGTCAGACAAAAAAAAAATTGGGAAAAAAATTTTCTGTTTTAATTGTTTGGGCATGGCCGGTATACTCTTGTCTCAGAACAACTCAAAGCGGCCAAAGTGCTAGCCTGGTGTAAGCCCACTGGATCCCACTAATTGTCTGTATTGGAAGCTGTCATCCTCAGCCTGGTACCTCCACCCCATGAATGTAAATCTTATAGAGATAGTCTGCTTCACCCTCCAAGCCTGATCATGAAGTGACTTGGTTATAGAGTATCAAAAGCCCCAAAATGATTAGCATTCCTCATCCCAATTGCCTCATAAAAAGATTTGGTTTGCATCAATGGTTCCAAATGTTCAGGTCTCCACCCACCAAGCCTCACAAAAAGACATGGTGAAATGCATCAGGAGTCTCGAATGAAGCTCTCCACTCCCAAATCCTCGTAAAGGGAACAATGAGTGTCCCCAATGATCAGCTTTCCCCTCCTCAAGAGACATGTGTACGTGTATTCATTCACTACACAACAACTGCATTCCATATAATTTTCCAGATAATCACACAGAATTGCTAACTGTTCGTGTAACAAAAATACTTTTTAATCAATGAAAATTGGAACACCTATCTCATTAACTTATTCTTAATTTATATTTAATATCAGACCAAACTTATCTCATAGAACGCACTCTATTCTTAATAGGACGACATAATAATAATAATATTAATGTTTTCAGTGTGTATCTTTTGCTGTTATATGACCAAAATGTAATGTGTTATAAAATTTTATTTATTTTATTTTATCTATAACCACACCAACAGCAATATATCGCCACTTACAGGATGGATAAAATATGATAATATAGAAATACCTGTATATGTAGAATTAAAAATATCAATATTGTATGGATATGTTACATAAAATAAGATTCTTAAAAATACCAAAGCTATTATAAAAAATAGCGATATCGCCGTTCTTTAAATCATGAAAATTATAAAAAGATAGTAACCGAGAAATAATATTAACACAACTGTAAGGGATATCAAACACAAGGGAGGACCGTAACCTTCTACTGTAGAACTAAGATGGAGACCAACTGAATAAATAAAATCAGAACCATCAGAACACACCTATACAGAAATCAACTAAAAGAAATCTATTTTTAGGAGACAAAAGATTACATTGGTACCCAAAACATTTAACAAAAACCTGTTGAATTTAAAATATATTTTATCAATATGATATAACTGCTTACGGTGTGAATAAACATAATTGTAAGGTTTCTCACGGTCATGACAGCATGCATTTGTTGAATTGTGCTTCGTGAATAAAGTTTTTTCTACTACAGTATTTATTTTAAACAACGAAGATTGAGCATGGTATATAATATACCTAAGTAGCTGTACTGTGTGTTACCACCACAACACTTTGTCGTTCACTCAATCGTTCATCCATTCATCTTTTATTTCGGAAATTCATGTCCATACAAAAGAACAATACAATACAAATAAGTGCATACAAATACATATAAATATAAGACAAAAGCGAAAAATAGACTGAATCCAGAAAAACATCAAGCTCAGCAAATCATCTTAGTGTACGACAATATAAGTACCACTGATGATACATTTTAGAATTGGGAAGAGCATAATCCTTGATGGTTAAAATGATTGAATTAGAGCTGATTTTCACACGGTTCCTGAAACTATGTATAGAGTTGCTAAGATACTCGTCAAAGGACAGTACACCATTGGATACAAACATAAAACTCGCACTACAGTGCCTCGGTTGTCGCAGTAATACACGTAGGGCATTATTATAGCAGACTTTTAACGATCTTATAGTACCTTTGTTATATCTACACCAAAGAGTAGAACAATACATACTAACCAGCAGCATTTAAACAAATAAAATTTAGTCATCATAGAGCATTTACCAAATTTTCTACCGAGGGAGTTAGCTCTTATACATATCGAACGGTATTGACGTTTAATGTCACACTCATCGCTTAAGTTACTGTTCAGAATGATTTCAACTTCATCGTGAAGTATTTGGTATGATGCTAAATAAGGGTACTTATTACCTGATCTCATACTGTAAGTGCTGGTGACATATAAAGGTACCTATCATTTATCATTTTACGTAACCAAGTTTGGCGCACTCGACAAAGGATATGGAGAATCAATTAACGATAAATAGTGTCGCCTCCGGCACAGCACATACGCAACATGTACTGTACTTTCATACTTATCCAATTCTCTCTAGCAATTCTCTCTCAATTAAGTAAAACCGAAAATAAAAATAAGAACTATATGAATAAAATGATTAACAGCCAAAAAATAATAATGGAAATCCCATTTACAGTATATGAATTAAGTGAAATTCCATTTAGAATGGCCTTGTTTAAGACATTTTGAATGCTTGTTAAAGTACAATAACTCTTACTCTACTAAACCTTAAACTTTATTATGCTGAAATTCTTCTTCATCATTCTGTATATAATTATAACTTCAATTAATAAAGTAAAGAATTTGAATAAGAACTATGAATGAATGAACTGAGTTAACAACAACCAAAAATAATAATCTTTAAAAATCATTTTGTATATATTTATAACTTCAATAATAAACTAAAGAATTTGAAGTAAAATATGAATAAGAACTATGAATGAATTGAATTAATAACAGTCAAAAATAATAATTTTTTAAAACTTTACATAATTAAATTTCATATGGATTGGAAATTTTTGAGACATTGTCAAATCCTATTCAAATGTTTCTGATTCCCTAATCACTCCATCATACTTATATTCCTCAAGATTGCTGTTTTTTTTAAAATTAATTATTTCTTCCTACCACTTCTTGAACAAACCGCTTCAAAACGTTATTCCTACCTCATCCAATCCTTGCTCTTGTATTCTATTATCTGAAATTTCCTCTTCAGACAAAACTTGCTTTTCTCACCATTTTTACTCCTTGCATTCTACATAAATATATGTGACCTGTTCTGGTAAAAATCTTCTGTTTGTTGCAATTTCTAATTTCCTGCAATCACCCAAAACGTTTGAGAATCAAAATGTCAAACATGTTCATGTTTTTGCATTTAATAAAAGATATGCTGAAGAAATTTTCTGCAAAAAAATCAATCACTAAATCTAATTGAAAAGTGTATTAAAATTATTTTTTAAATACTAATCTTAATAATAAACTATTGATTTTGGAATCTGTGGAAGCTGTTTTCTCAAAACCTACATGGCTGATATCCAATGAATTAAATATTCATAACTTTCCTAACACTCAACCAATTTCCATCAAATAAACACTGCTTTACAGAAATATTCAAACAGAATATCAAAATACTAAAATCTTGGTTTTGAATTTTCCCTACAAACAGATGGTTATGCCAGATCTGGTCACATATATAGAACAATATAAGAAATGAAAACCAAGCTCATCAATTTAAAGACTAACTATATCATTTATTAGCTTTGGCTTTCGTCTACACAATAGACTTCTTCAGCAGACTGTACAAACAGGATAAATAACATCTATAATCAAAGATAATGAGCAGAGGTACAACAACAACAAAAGAAAGCAGAATAACACAGCTCCATATTTTATTCATCATGATACACAAATAATTAAAGTAACCACTGTAAGTTTATGTGATGTTAAAATTAATTCTTTCTCGTATTTCAAGTGGAATTAGTAGTCCATGTTGGCCTTTGTAGCAAATTAATCGTTGAGGAAAACAAATGACTCTTACCCTAATAAACCAGAACACATTAAATTATCATTGCAATTCAGTCACCACTTGTTAATATCATCAGCATATAATATCAGTATATGAGGTGAATGACATTATTGTTAATTACATTGGGTATCTGCTATGTAATTGTACACATTGCTCTCCAAACTCCTGGATCACAACTTTAAAATGTCTAGAAATTTTCTCAAAACTAAAAACTCTGATGTCCAAGTAAGTAGCAGGAGTATCCCAGAAATTGGCACAGTGTCTCGACATTATCTAATGATATATTCCAACACGTGAATATTTGATATATCGTGAATCATTACCATTCTTAGACCCATTACATCAACAACATTAAGAACATACCAACTCTAGACACCTAGACATGGAAATCTTATACTTTACAAGATGGTTTTTGCAATTTGTGTTAATATGACAATTTAAATGTCTAAATCTTTATGTTAACATTATGACGCATTATGGCTATTGAAAAAAAAAAATTAATAGCACTGCAACGTCACTGAATGTTGTTGTGAAATAAAGAAATACAGAATTCAAACACTATTTCTTTCTAAATCTAATAAGAAATCATTCATTTTTTTTCTATTTTTTATATCCATGTTTCATTTTACAAAAAAATTTATTGTTATATTTTATGTAAGATTTGTAATTTCATCTAGACCACAATGAAACCAGTGAAATCTTGCATTAAATCCTGCCATTTAAAACAATTTTGAAATATATAATATATTAATTCATAAAATAAACGCCATCGACTTACAAAACAGAAGTGGAAAAAAAACATTTGTCAATAATGTTGATTGCCATTTTCGATAAAAAAAAAATTATACTTCAACCAAATGTTTAATTTAACGTTATTGAATTAAAAGCATTTAAGCTTGTTACTAAAAGTCATAAAGGGCTTTCAGTTCGAGCAAATAGCCTAATCGGGCTTAAATATGATTTTTTTTATTTTACTGCTGCGCACATTAGCTAGGGTAAGTAATCCCCTGGTTCCGGTAATAGGATCTTTCATCAGCATCAGTAATATTAATAATTCAAATGCATATAATGTGTTTGACATTACACAAACGATAGTTATTATAACAATAATATATAACATAAAAAAAGCAATCATCTAATGCCAATGAATTTATTTGAATGAAACTATAACAGAAAAGGAAATCTATGAAAACAATAATATGGTACTTATAAAAAATAAAGTTATATTATAATTAACCACTGTAATGTCATATTCTTTTATACACTTCACACAAAATTATAATATGCTAGAATGATTTTAATAAAAACTTCAGAAACTTGCACGGCACGAAAAATGTAAAATCTTAAAGGTGTCACTAATCACTGTACACCACCCTAGCATATTCTCAAACTCCTCAATCAATCAATCAGCCAACCTATCGGAATAGTGGTAGCGCCCACGAGGGCAGTGGGCTTAAGCCCCCCCCATCCGACATGTCAAGCACCCCCACCGGCAGAGCTCATTGGGCAGTTGGATAAAAAAAAAATATTTAAAAAAAGGCTTACACCAAGTCAAAACATGTCTTTCACAGTCGTAGGGTGCCATTTCCAGCAATCCAGAGGTCCCTACATAAAAAAATCTCCCCCTCACAGGCATACCAGCTCAAGCCTCCCTGTCTGTCAGACAGCTTAAGCCCCCACACCAGAAAATGTATCCTAGAGCCGCCACTGTATCAGAACTCAAGCTTGGGACTGTTTGTTAAACAGTGAATGTAATAAACATATTATGTAAGCCCAGACCATAAACGCTTGAATATACGTCAAACTGTTAAGTTGGTGTTACGTTCATTAAAGCCTTGTCTAGACTATCACATTATATTTGTAAAAAAAACATGTGACATATACCTAATGGTCATTATGACATATGGGTTTTTGTCAAAGAAAATGTCATAGTGTGGACAGAGCATTAAAACTGAGACAGTAAATTTGAAGTACAGTTCAGAGGCTCTGGCAATTGAACTCAAGCCATCCAAGATGTAGTGGAGCATCTGTGGGTAAGGGGTGCCATGGTGGATTCCAGCAGGAGGGGGAGGGGGACTGGGAGGGCTTTAAGGCTCATAGACATCCCACTGCCAAGTTGGCAATTATTGGTAACATTGCAGTCTTCTTCTCAGGGCTCTACGATATTTTCATAGCTGCAGTGAAACATTAAGGCAATAGCGGAAATCTTTAAGTGATGATACAGTTTTTAATGTACTTTACTATCAACGATACTACCTTCGTGTCTTACGAACAGGAACCATTATTTTGCCTGCAGTTCCTTTACAATTTGGATGATTGATAAATTGAAAGCAATCATGGGATAAAGCCAAATAAATAATCACTACAGGTAGACAGACCATAGACAAATTTTATTCATACACAAACATTCACGTGTCAATGTGGCAAAGTTTCCTTCCTGCGCTCCTGAATTGACCATTTTAGTCTATTGTCTATAACTAATTTAATATCTTATCTTATTGTTTTAGTTGACAGATTTTGTTGAGCCAAATGCTGGAATATAAACATTGGATTAACTTACAATAGATTGTTCATCTGGAACATGATGGCAAAGGATAATGCTTGTATCCTGTTCTTCAATATGGAATTAATCTGTATATCTGAGATACATACACTTATAGTGCATGTTTTTATTGCCAATTATAACAGGGTTTAATAAGGGTTAAATAAATAATGCTTATCTTTTTGACACCAATAGAAAGCAGGCTGTCAAAAATATAATGGTTAAATGGCATTCTAAAATAAGGGTTAAAACCCAAGACAACTGGTTAAAAGTGCTATTAACTGGATTTTGTGATGCACTTTTCAGCTGATATAAATATGCATAAAAGTGTTCTTTTGGTTAGTGGAATTTTTAAAAACATTCATCAACCTATTTTTCATTCTCTGCTGTAGATCATTACAGTATAAAAAGTTGATCAATACCAGACTAGCATACTGGCCCATGTGATTAAACAGCAATGTTTCATTCTAGTTCAGTGTGACAGCTAGCAGGATGTGGACCGACAAAATCATAATATTTAACTACGAATGTTGTCAATGCCTACCTTTTTTTCCTGTCTAGTCCACAGACAATCACACATAAGATTGTTGATATGAGATTGCTGCGTGTTAATGCTGATTATTAATCAATGAAAAATTGCAGACACCAGAAATAACAATGTTTTCCAACATTGCAATTTTTTTCATTATTTATTAATCTCAATGTATGCTTTCCTGAGCACGTTAATACAAATTCTGACTGGTGAATGGCCTGATGGGCAATGAACCAGACACCCGGGGAGCTCACTTGCATACCAACCAAACAGGGGGGGGGGGGAGAGGATGCCGCAGCCACTTCAAGACATGAGACACTTGCACTAACTATTTTACTGAAAACTCTTATGGACTGGACCTACCATTTACCAAAATTGCACTGTGGTCTAAAGAGAGGAAAAAGGCCACTCAATAGTGCCAGAGAGGACGCAATATTGATTGGTTCCCAATGGCAAAAAGTGTTTCGTCCGGTCGTGATCTTGTGGCTGTACCAAAGGTAAACTTAAGCACAGGGCTTACCGGCTTATCACCCAGTTTTGCTTGAAATTCCCGCCAACATCGTGTGGAAAATCGTGGCACTTTGACACAGGATAGGCCAGGGACTTTAACTACCAATTTCAGCCTGGTTATTTCCAACACTTGTGCTACAAAGTCCTCGCAAGTATACCCCATAAATGCTGCAACTTCCCCTTATATTTCCCACACTTGTGCTACCAAGACCTTGAAAATATACCCCGTAAATGCGACACCTCCCTGTACAGAAATATTTAAGAGTGAGCCCCCCACCCCACCCCGGACAAGGCAGCGACCAGCCAACAAAAACAATGTTCGGTAGATACAACATAACATTGCTATTTTTAATTTTGGAGACACCGCACCATTTACTAAACTTTGTATATCGATCAGAAGCACTGATGGTTAATGTACAAAAATAATTGGACACTTTCCTAATCATATGTTACTTTTTAATTTATAGTGTAATTTTGTACATTTACAGCCTAAATGTTTTGTTTTGATGTGAGTGATGCATTGGATAAACAAAGTATGCCTAGTAAAATTGATTGTTCAAGTAATTAACTGTATATTATGTAATATTCGTCATTCAGTTGGCAGTGCAACCACATGTTATTTGGAGGGTCTTGTAGAGAACATACTTTTTCACAAACTATGTATTTTTATCCTCCTAATGTAAGAAAATACAACTGGTTTTTTTTTTCGGTTTTAACTAAATCAATTTGATCCTAATCATTTCATCATAAAATATTCTTTCTAAATGACATATAGTGATCAAAATAAATGTTTTTATTAAACATAATTATTTGAAGAACACAAGTCACTTATCCAGTTTAAACTGGATCCAACAGGTAGTTTTTTTAAACAGTGAATTCTTTCAGCAGCATTACCAGTTTTTTCTAGTTTAAACCAGTTCCATAAAGATATATAATGTTTTTCAAACATATTCCTGACCATTTAGGAAAAGGTTAAAGTCAACTATTCCAAGGTCGAAGTAGACAGTAAAAAGACAATAATGATACCCAATACCATACCTGCCACACTTAACTACAGTCAATATCTTGAAAGATGATATAACAGAAATAGTTCGAGTGCGCAAAAGGTAAAACCGAACTATCCTCATTTGTATCACCCGAAGGAAACATATCTCAAAACGTACCACATTTTCTATCAAATTCTATTAGATTTGAGTGGTTTTTTTGACGGTTTTCAATCTTATAATGAAAGAGAGCTTTCAGGAAATGCATAAAGAATGTATTTTCTCCACAGAAGAATGGCTCAGGGTGGATTTATGTAACAGAAGAACCGCTAGGTGTCTAGATTTCCATAAATTTGTATGAATGTGAAAAAACTGAGGGCTGTATCAATTGCAGTTGTCCTAGTTAATACTGAAATTATATCAGGCGACGAGATGAAAATGATCGAAAGCGGAGATACGTAGGGAAACTTTAATTCGGAAGATTATTATGCGTAATACATAATATTAAAGTTTTATTACGATCCACCATTGTCGTTAATTGTCAGATGATTAATTCATAACGAGATGCAAATTAATTTTACATTTCAATTTCCCAACAGCTAATCAATGGATTAAAGTCTATGATAAATCTATTATATGATAAATATATTACAAAGGGTATGAGATAAATCTATTATTGTAGATAACCTTTTCTGTTGGATGAAAATCTCATAATGAAGTAGTTGAGGATGAGAGTTTTTTTAAGTTTGAAGGTTGATGTAAATTTCTTAAATTGAACAACTTTAAAATATCATGGTTTTTCCTAGAATGATATTCTATGAACATATATTTTCACAATCAATGAGGCTCAGTTTGATTCAATATCAGATGTATTAGAACACTAGATTTATCAATATAGAACCAATCACAATACATGTTGACTTGCACACACTTTCATTACTATCAACAAGACCGTATGACGAAATGTATTAGGAACAAATGAAGAGATTTTGTAGCCTAAGGCCTAACTTGCGACCGTATGATGTAAACAACAGTTAGAGGCTTACTAACTTTGACTTCTGCTTTCTTACCGCCTCGTGTATGTAAATCAGAATGTAAACAAAACTAATTTAATGTTTTAGAATTAGATCCACAGTCAGGATTTTTACGTAAGAGATTTCCTATCAGAACCAGGCCTCGGGATGCTTGGGTGACCTGGTAAATCTCTTTGGAGTTGAAGCATTTTTGAATGTAAATGATTAATTTTTTATCACGATTTGTAAAGAGGAGGATATGGTAAGTTTGAGGGTTTATTTAATAAGTGGATTCAGCTGAACCCTACCCCTGGTTATGGGCATGATTATTACTGTTATTATTTTCCCCATTCTGTTGCTTCTTGCTTTGCTTTTATTTAAGGATAAAGGAGGTAAAATATATACTGTATAGAATATGGTTTGATACCCATTAAAGGCTTTTTTTGATTTTCTTAGAAGATTTTATTCAAACATAAATTCAAAATATACTTGATTAATATTTCCATTCATTATTGTATGTTGAATATTTTCATGTAAATTCTCTGCTTCGCAGAATTTTGCACCATTTCAATGAAATGATTACATTTTAAATAATTATTCAAAATGTTTACTAGGGTAGCTTAATCATTCTAACAGACTGGTTGGCCTTATGGCCCTGGAATAGAACATAAGTAAGAACTCAAACACAAAAAAGTAAATATACCTTATATACAATACCGTATATAATAAAAATAGTGTGTTGCTATGATCTATACTGCCTCACTGTACAGGTATAATGCTCACTAATAAAGTATCCACATAGGGATTCGCTTATCAGCAAATGTGTGGTATTGTTTTCTGTAGTGACTTTTTAGTGAACTTTCTGGGACAGGTCTTGTATTCATTTTCATCTTTAGCTCATGACTCATCCCATCATTCCTCCATACCGGATTTACCTGATTTTACGGGGTTAACTGCTAGATGATCACATACACAAAAATCAAAGAAGTCTATTAAATAATGAAGCCTTCTTTTGAAAATATATAAATATTAAATCAAGTCAATGATAATGAAATATATAAGAAATAATATTAAAAAAGAAAATATGTATGATATAATTTTTAATTTATTTAAATCTTACACTGTTAATAATCACCTAACATTACTTAATTCCCCATCTAGCATCTCTCACTCTTCCATAGCACCCATATGCGATAAGTACCTGTATACAAAGAGAAAACAACTTTCATGACTTTAAAACTTGTCAATGCTGTTCACGACAATAAAATTTAATCTGAATCTATAAATCAGAATCATGTTATTACCACCAGCTACACCAACTACCATTATTATTGAAAAAATGTTGCAGAATTAGTCTTACTACTGTATTATTATTAAAACAATTACTCCAGTTGGAAATAAATTATTTTAATTAAATGTTCAACCCCGATTTTCCCCCCTATAGTACATCACTTTTCATTATGCAGCAGCAGTCTTAATTATACTTGGCACTCTCAGATTAATATTTCATATAGTATAAACTATTTTTAGTGTATTGTGTAATGTATTATGCAATGTTTGTTCTATTTCCATCTTGTAAAATTATATTATATAAATGAAATCTGAACATGAATATGCCTATTAAGTCCATTTCACTAATGTTTTAGCTTCTACAATGTACTTATACATATAACCATGAAAAAAGTACATGTTAATAAACATAAATTTATGAATATATGCCACGTCATAGTACAACAACCTTCCGGCGCTATTTTCAATCTAATACAAAAAATATATATAATCATTTTGAAACTCACCTCAAAACCTTTCTGAGTTTGTACAGCAAATAGCTTGGCCTAATTTACATATCTCTAGGCAAACGATGTATAAATCTAAATTTGTAATCATTTTTTTTTTCTTACCTATTTATTATGTATAATAAAGAATGTCAACATCATTTTTCAGTGAGCGTGGTAATTTACGACTACTCTGTACCTAAATTTAAGAAGTGACACATTTTTTAAAACTTGTCAATACATCTTAAATGCTGATATTTGGTAATTCCTGATATATGTGTTAAACATGTAAAAATAAAGTGTAAAGATGCAAGTTCAACGTGGTTTGTTACATTTAAGTATTTAGTCTTACGCACTAATAGTCACAAATGACAATACTAGTTTCTTATACCCAATTTACTGGAGATAAAACATTACATGGTGCATCTGCTACATGGTTAACAGATTACCCAAGATACATTATTCTTCGCATGAGCAAATACAAATGTGACAAACTGTTACACAGTGCACATAAGTGTTACAAGGACTTTTTGATTCCTAATAAAATCCTTCAGACACAAATAAATTTAGATGTTGCGAAAAAACAGTACAATTTATAGGACAGGCAGTAAAAGATATGCACGGCGCCACAGTGATAAACTGCAAGCTGTTCCCCAATCATACGTTTAAATGCTTGCTAAATATCTCAGAAGTGTTAACAACTTTATAAAGTTTTGAAAAGTAGTGAATGTTTCGATAAGTATACTTTTATTTCTCAGGCCTGATTTCTTGAAATGGTCCAATTTACCACAAGTTTAAAATCTTTTCCTTAATTTATGGCAACAAGTGCTGCAGGCCTCGTGGATATATCAGCGATCCCTATTATTATTTATTACTATATATTCCATTTGATAGCGTATTGCGTAACTTGATACAATGTATTATTTCATTCTAGAAGTTTACAGGGAAAAAAAAAACAAATAGAAAACCATCAAGCAATCATATCTAATGAAATTTGTAAAATCAAAATGTCATTGCACGATTTCGTGACATATTATTTGAAACCAAATCTGTGCAACTAAAAACCGTCGGTTTCAATTTCGAAATTTAAACAGAATTCTATGTACAAATACTCTTTTGGTTAAAATAGGTAAAGGTGACAATCCGATCATTGTAAAACAATTGATGAGTCTATACATTCGTTTTGGGACTGTGATATTAAGATTTACTGCAACAATTTTCAAACATGGATTAATGAAATCTTGAAATTAAATTTAGTCCTTTTTGGAAACTCTGAGCAAAGGGATTACATTTTTGATAATATTATAATATTATAATGGCTTTAAAATTCCATATCTATAAATGCAGATTCAAAAATGGGATGCCTACTTTCAAGAATGCATTAATTGATGAAAAACATTTTTACCAAATGGAAAAGTGTATGCTTGCTACCAACTGTAAGTAAAATGAATTAAAAATATGTTGGCCTAACTGACACACTCTTCTACAAGAAAAGTATATCACAGAAAAGCATGCTATGTATACAGAAAAACATGGTATAATTTTATGTGTAGATTGGAAAAGAGTACAAATTTAGTTAAAACCGCTTATCATTGTCTTAGAGAATCATGGCTTCACTCAAATGGATGGTGCTTTGTTGTGCTTTGTTTTGTGAATGTTGTTTGTTTCAGCTTATTTTTGTTTGTTTAACACAATTCAATTCACTACAGCAATGTCAAATTTTGTTGTTTTAATAATAAACTGGAATGAAAGAATAAAAGGATGACAATTCCCAGGGTTTAGTGAATTTTTGAATTTTTATGATATTCTATTCTGTTTTCTGCATTTTGTAATGTTCTTTTTGCAATTGGAATTTTATGGCTTTTAATTGCTAAAATAAAAATTTGAAAAAAAAAAATTTGGGGGAGTTGTTTGGCTCAGAGGGGAGTTATTCTGCACCCAAATGGTGCACAATGAAGATGGTATTTAATTTAATTTGTATTTTGTTACATGACATGGACTAATATTTACATGTGAATGAATAATAATAATTAAAAAAACATACTGCTGTATATTGTAGCAATTAATAATTTCAGATTACAAATTCATTCTCGAAATTGAGATTCTATATGTATGCTACATTGCTACTATCAATGGAATGAAGAGATACTATTAATCATAATTAATAACTACCTTTAAAACATTTTTGTTATTCAGAGGGAAAATGTTAAGCTCTTGGAAGTTTTTTTATTTTACCTGAGCCCACCTGTCAGAGCTTTTAAATTTTATAAAATGTTTTCACTGATTGAATTTCACACCCACATCCATTTTTTATATTTTTAAGACATAGGCTTTTGGTTAAAGTATCTTTGGAATTTGTTGCCTGATAAATTTAAATGATAGGGATTCTCTCGAGTTTTTATCGATCTCCTTAAACATTTTGCTTTCAATATCTCTAAGATATATCCTATTTAACTTAACTTATACATTCCTCTGTTTTATCTCGTTTGTCAGTAAGTTTTGTTTTAGTGTTCTTTCCATATTTACTCTGATTTATTGAATAGAGTTGTAGAGAAATTTAACATTGATTCATCTGCATTACACTGTTGCTGTTGAGTTTAAGCAATGGAATATTGTTTCATAAGATATATTTATGTATTTTATCTTTCACAACTAACAGCAAATTACACTCAGCACTCACAATTAATTAATTAATTTTTCTATTAATGTATAGCACCGTCAATGTTAGTTTCCTTGGATAACGTGCATGCGCGCGTATGCATAGCTATATTTTTTACGTCTCTGATCAATCTCCATTTCGCACATCAATTGTAGCTGGATTATGAACAATAGAATAGAATGATTGTAGGCCAGATAAACTATAGAATTGCGAAGGTTTCAAGTATTTTGATAAAAAGTTTGGGTTAAATAAAATAATGCTTGAGATTAATGGAAAAGCGCAAGATTTTAGGTGAGTGGCTTGAGAGCTTGAGGTTGAAAAGCATGAGGCTCACACCTGATGTGTGAGTAACAAACTACATAATGTATCAAATCTATCAAAATATAAACCAAATTATATACTGCTTGTGAGGAATCCTGAAAAATCCTAACAAATTAGATTTAAGTTAAATTGATTGTATAAAACTATCAAATTAGTTATCACCTTATATTAAGTCAGAGATTGATACAGATTCTTTGGCAATTATTACTGATAACTAGCCAATTTACAAAACAAAAAGTTACAGGGGACATGCTAAATGTTACAGAAGATATTAATACCAACAGTTAAGTGCTGTCGTCTTCACACAAGCAAATACAAAAACCTCCGATAAACCTTTGTACAATTCAGGCTTGCCATGCCAAAACCATCATCACCAGAACAATTGAACATTGACTTTTTTAATATACTCATATTGTCTACATTATAAGAACTATGATATGTTATTTACTTGAATCGACTTACTATTGCCAAAGTTAAAAGTAAGGAATTACAGATTCTCTGTACTATAGTAGTATACAATGCTGCCACATTCTTATTGTATTTTTAAAGTTCATCATCAGAATGAGTTTGAATTATTATAAATAATAATAAACAAAAATCAACAACAAATTTGTAACACAGAAATATGCAATTTTTTTTATTAAAAGGAAATAATTGCATTTTATAATAGAAATATATATTTTCACTCATGATGTTCCACTTATTTTTTTATAGAGGATCTAGAGATAAAATACATAAAGATTACACTACATGCTTGAAATTTAGAGACAATTCTCGTAATTCAGAGCATTTTCCAACTGAAGTTCAATACATCATATTTCTCCTTTCCACTCAAATATTTCATAACTAAATGGTAATTTTGAAAATGAAATGGAGATAGATAATAACACATGATAGAGGCAACATATAAATGAATGTGAAAATGCCCATGGTTTGAAAAATGAACAGCTACACAAAAATATATCAGAGTCGTAAAATTCCATTCAGTTCTGAAGCAATGCAGTCCAGGCGGATAATTAGCATACCAACGCACCTGTATTATAGTGTGATAAATGCCCCTAGCGAATTCAATTTATCAAATGTTTTTTCTTAAAATTGATGTGATTCTGGCAAAATGGGATACAGAGACGCTATCTATCTGAATAAAGAGAATATGAATGACTTTCTTTTCCAGAAGCATATTAGTTTGATACTATGCCTCTAGTTAAGATATGTCCAGACTATTAAGTATTCTTCAACAAAAAAACTGCTGTATGCCCTTATATAGTCACGATGCGCCTATATATGGACATGATGAACCATATTTAGGCATGAATTCAAAACATTTGGGAAGGTAGCGGAGTGGATGAAAAGAAACAGAAGAGGAGGAGAAAGAAAATGTTAAATGTATGCTTTATAATTGGTAAAGATAATATACCAAACATTGAAGAATGCAAGTGGGTGAGAATTTAATAAGAATAAGAAAAGATAACAAGTCTACATGTAGTATATGCAGCATTGAAGTATGCACTATACAGTAGTGCATTATTATTATTAGTAGTACTACTTCAGATGAACACTAAATGAAGTTAATCAACATAATATAAGATTATTTATTAATTTCAACAATATTTTGCGAGGGTGTCAATGTAGTCAGAGCTGTTCAATTGGTACCCATTGGACATATAATTAAAGGCAACAGAATAAAAGATGTAAATTAAACTAGATCTTGAGATCTTAAAGATGGAATAATATAAAGGCAACAAATGGGTAGAATTAATAGGAAAAAAAAAATAGAATGAGGAATAATCTAATCTAAATCCATTTATATTTAATAGAATCCAGAACAAATGAAAAAATAAAAACATATACTGAATCTGTATGTTTGTCAGTGTCTATGACCATAGATGACTTAGCAAGGGGAGTTCCCAGGACAGGAAATGCATATCCCACGAGTGCAATTAAAAACTTGTGTCTTCATTCTCAGATAATATTCCGCCATCACAAACACACGTTCCTGACATCTTTTGTAATTATAGCTTATCCTGTTTTAAAAAGCTACATCCCTAAACATCTATTAACAAATTCTATCTCTACAACAGTTATCTTTCCTTAAGCTTCTAATACAATTCTTTAGAAACATTTTATTATAAACATAGCATTTCTATTTATAAACGTCTTACAGTGCATCTGTCTCCCTTGGTTTTCCTAACTTATTGTAAAATATCTGTGGTACGTGGTCCACTTATTTGCTCTAAAATGTCTCCCTAACCTACTAGTAAAACTATGATGTATATTTCAAGAAAATAAAAAGAAAGGAAAGCCTACAAAACCAGAGAAAAGAATTTATTGTTGCTTACACTTCAGTGAAACCATTATGAGAGATAAAACCAAATAGAATTGTTAGCAATACTTTTCATGAACCGAGTGTGCTTGATTATTTGATCGATTTCTTTTCAAATGTCTCCCTATCTTCCTAGAGAAATACCTGATACACATTTTGTTACCAAAACTGAAATCTAATTAGGTCATCCTCATCTATTGTTCCAGCATTGTTGTAACATTATTACAAGATATCTCAGGTGTAATTAACATCACAGGGAAGTTACCTGAAGCCAACATCACCTGGGATTTTCCTGAGGCGAATGCTTTTAACGTCGACCTACCTGGGAAAACTCTGGAATGAAAATTATCAAAACTTTTTATTGAAAGTGACAACAGAGGTAATTTTGAAAAAAAAAAAAAAAAAAATACCGGTCCCTAATAAGTCATTTCATTGTCTGAACTGAGCATGCCCACATCAAGGTCAATTTAAACATAAACACAACATAGGTTTATGTCGATTGACCCTTGATACAGGCATCAGCAGCTCAGACTACGAAATCACTTATTAAAGCTTATTAAAGATCCCTCCTGTATTAAGTTAAATACAAACCAACATTAAATGATGTGGGATTAAAGGGGAATAAACAATAATCTATTAATTATAATATCTGGTAAGCTTGTGTATATTACTGGATAAAAACTAATACAATGCTTGCAGAGGGGATATAGGATGAAGGGGAAGGGTAAGGAGAAGGGTGAGGTGAGGGATGAGGTGAGGCCAGGTGAGAAAGAGAAAAGGGAAGGATAAAGCTACGTTTACATCAAGCCTGGATTCCAGTCCGGACTGGAGAAAAAATCGTGAAAAATAAGTTCAGTGGTAAAGAATAGGACTGTTCACATGAAATTCGTACAATTACTAATCCGGACCCGGACTGATGGATTTGAGACCCATTTATCCTGAAATTGTACGTTTTTTTTTTCTTTCACCAATCAGCAACAAGCTTGGTTGGTTTGAACCAATCGGTCGCATACGTACTTAACACGAAAGGGTAAATGGAGGGGAAGGGTAAGGGAAGGAGAAGGGTGAGGGGAGGAGAAGGATAAGGAAAGGGGAAGGTTGAGGGAAAAGGAAGGGTGAGGGAAGGGATAAGGCTGACAGGGGTGAGTTAAGACAGAGGTAACTTTTGGACCATTTTAAGCTGTTCTATTATGTATTATGTATTATGCATTATGCACAAAAATTTAAAACAAATTTATAAAAAAAAAAATGTTTTTCTTGCTTTGGTTCAAGTGGCTGGTTCAAGAGGT
Source organism: Anneissia japonica (assembly GCF_011630105.1). NCBI lineage: Eukaryota > Metazoa > Echinodermata > Crinoidea > Comatulida > Comatulidae > Anneissia > Anneissia japonica. Next base: position 408,175 of record NW_022698468.1, read on the forward strand.
GTTGGGGTGAAGCTTAGCCTGTCTGATATGGGCTTAAGCTCCCTCACCATTCCACTGTATGCGACATTATAGAGTTGAGTTTTACTGTGCTCAAATCCTGGCATCTTTAGTGCTTGAACCAAGAACATTTTAACTAAAAAGCAGGAAGATCACAAATCTTCCACTTATCTTCCCGGCTTCTGCCAAGTTTTCTCTTAACTTCCCTCCCCTTCCACATCTCAAAAACCCATGAAAACAAATATTTGTTTTCATGTTTTATAATTTGATTTAAAATACAGGATGTATTACAGAATATAAAATGATTTTTGACATATTACTGCACTTCTTACGGGCAGGTCAGAAGTACAGAGGAGGAAGATTCAGATGTTAGAGGAAGATAATTCCCTTTGAAGACGTTGCAGTCAAAAATAGCCTCAGAAATATCCTGCTTGTCTACACAGAGACAGTGGCCTATTAAGTGCCAAGTACTTCTTACACAGACAGGCTTGGCTTAGTAGATTTACGTAAATTAATTGGAAGTTTAGTTTCATCGGATATAAGCCCACCGTGGATATAAGCCCACTGTGGGTATAGGCTCACCACCAAATTTATGCTTCCCCCCACCCCTTTTTACATTCTAGCCCTTCCTCGGGCAATTAAAGACCTGAGTATATTTGAGTAGCTAAAATATACAATACAAATATGAATCATCTATGTTTTACCAAGATCCCAATTCTTCGAAAGCTTTGAATGTCCTCTGGAAATGAGACGAACTGTTTCGTTTCAAAAATTTTCTTTTTAATATTAATTGTGATGGTAAGATTGGCAGCATCATGTGTGATTAATATCTTTTATATCAATAATACTGTATAATAATAAATATACAAAAATATATATAAATAAATATAATATATATAAAATAATTCTGATAGTATAGAATATTCTGATAATCATTAAACTGTCTATAGTGAAAAGGAAATTAGGATGATAATTAGGTTTAAATTAGATTTTTATTATACATCATGATGGTTTGGACTGCGCTTTCCAATGGGTGTTCTTCATTACCAATCGCCAGTAATTATCCACTTAATTATCCTTGAAATCACTAATCATTAGGATATATGATCTGGGAATTAGTGGGGAATTATACAGTGATTGAACTAAATATACTTCCCTCCCAAACCATAGAGTGTAATTAATTGCTGTGTAATTCATTATTGATATTTTTACTATATTTAATGACTGAAGCAGGAAATAACACTGTAGGAGCACAACTGGGAGAGGTCAGCATGCGCTTCTAGCTCCCCAGGGAAAGACTGGCCTTCCAGGAGAAAATACACACAGAGATTAAAGTTGTTTTCATTAGAAAATGTTACTATGAAATTAAAAAAACATAACTCTCAACTCAGTGTGTTTGACATTTCTTGAATAAACTAAGATTGATTTCAATAGCGAAAACGTAATCAAAATATTTTATAGACAATATTAATATTGCAATATATATCTACATTGTGTGGTAAGACATCAAACGCATAGAATGAGGAAGAGATATACAATACAAATGTATGATAAAAAAGATTACATTTAAAAAATAATCAATTATTTATTGAAAACAATTTCATCTATTCTAATCTTTGGATACATTTTATATATTTCGATTTAAGGCACCAAGCTCTTCAATGTTTCTGCCACTGTATTTGCAATAGGATGAATGCGTGATTATTGAATTATTTATTTGAATGTATTGTAAATCAATTAAACCGAACAGAATTAAAGTACAACCAAACTGTAAAAAATATATAACATGACTGGCTGGGTTGCATGCTTTATTTTTTAGTAACTTGTTTATGAATGCAATGTAACTGTGATTGGTCAAACATGCCATAAAAAAATCAAAATCAGTGATGCCTGATTGCTGTTATCTCATCTTGTAACTTGGTGGCGTAGCTGGTTACACAAGTTAATCCACAGATAGGCTGAGGCAAAGATGTTTGTAAACGGTTTAGTAACGTTCATCAGCTTTCATAGATCATGTATCTGAACATACCTGGTTTAATTAAATGCATAAACTCGTGCCCCAACTAATAATTTCCAAACACACATCCTCTTGAGCTGCGACCTTGACACATCTACTGTTTTGACTAATTAACAATCAACGTGACCTTCATCATCACTCTACAACATTCCCTCTTGAGACTATTTACTATCTTCGCAACCACAATCCATTTTTACTTATTTTTGACCTATCACCCCATTTGTTCTCATCCATCAATGAATTGACGTTATCTTGATTCAAGTTGATTTGCTATAGATTTGCGGTGAAGATTCTCACAAGCAAATATAACCTGTAAATTTCCACATGAAGGAAATTAGGTCTAGGGCAACATAAAAAAAAAAACTTCTACATTCTTAAGCTCTGTTGTATGTCCATATAGTCATGATATGCCTATATACTGTATGGTCATGCTGTGATGTCATCATGACCATATATAGGCATGTCACATGTTTTGTCAAATAAAATTTTATAGTCTTTAGAAAGTTTGCAATGATGATTTACAAAAAACAGTCCCAAATGCTGCTTTGAAGAAAACTTCAATTTAAGGCCAGTATAAGATAGTTAATATATGATCAAATTTAGTTATGCAGGACTATCTATCTTTGGTAAACCCTGGAATAAAACCCTTAAAGTATTCAAATACGTTTATCAACTTCTAATTGGAGACACAAGTTGAAAAAATATGGGTTTTTTTTTTTTTTGGCCATTTACAGATGTTTTAATACAATTATCAAGCAATTATATTAACACTAATATGTGTTATTTAGAGGGTCTATATTATTAAAAACACTAAGATTACTTTTCCTTTTGAGATTTGACCTTAATTTTAATATTAAATTGAATAATAAAAAAGTGGATACAGTAATAAATAGAAGAAGACAAATTAAAACAATAACATAGAAGAAAATCATGCTATTGCATTGGACTTTTCTGCACAGTAAACCAGCCTAGTTATTCCTCCTCGATGCATGTTGCTCTTTTAAACTACCACACAGCTTAAATAAGTATCAAAGACAGTATATTTTTTGCTAAAACAACCAGTGCCCTGGTAAATTTGACTTTAAACAGATCAATGCAAACACAACTTAATTTAATTATATATCTTGCACAGCTTCTTATCTAATTCTTACTCATAAATACTGGGAAAGCCGAAGCTAAAAATTCATACGCTTTTTACAACCTCATATGCCACAAAACAACATGCCTAGCTTGAGTCGTCTATTTGCAAATAATCTATCTCTAGTATAGGGTAACACAGTCGTGTCGTCACTGTTCATTACACCTGAATGCCTGCATAGGCTTTCTGGAATAGGCATCTTAAAATCTAATATTTTACCATCAAAATGCACTAAAAACACAAAAGCTCACATTATATTAGTTATCAAACACACATTTAATCATCAATTAAGATACAACTTAATAATTACATTAGAAATTGGGATCAATGGTTTGTCAGTGGGGAAAATGGCATCCGGTTGAATGTATTTTGCAATGATAGCAACGGAGTAGTGTCATGTGGTATTGTGACATAACACTGTATGTAGTACTCTATGAGGCTTGCCATCCGAAAAACAGCGTATCGCTAAATTTAAACTGAGTGCATGTGGCGGTATTGTATACTTCAATACAGAGAAGCCGTAATACCTCGCCATAGTAAGTCGATTCAAGTAAATAAGCTCTCATTATAAAACTTACAATGAGGAGAATATGATTTGATTAATTGATTGATTTTATTCAGTATTAGTAAATACAAAAAAAAATACAAGTAAAGGATGACAGAGAAAACAAATATATGATACTAAGGATGACCCACGAAAGGTAAAAAAAAAAGGTCAATCTTGTTTTATAGACGATGCTGGATTTGGCATGGCAATCATAGTAACGAATGACCATGCATAATCAGGAATGGCTGGGATAAAATTGAAAAAAATAGGTAAATGTCTTTTGGGAAAAGCAATGTTTTGAATTAGTTCTTGTATAAACTCTACAGGAAGTAAGAGATTCTATTGCTATGGCAGTAATAATAATCTATTAAATAATCACATCACGGAAAGACTCAACAGACAACTACACATGATCTGAAACATTAACGATTTAAAATTTGATGTTAAATTTGTTAAGAATTATTTCCTAGGGTGGGTTGATCTCACAATTACATGATTAAACCACTGATCTCTACTATAATAGCTCATCGGCCAATTCTGTTACAGAAAAAAGTGAGGCCTCCGATGCCATCTTGGAGGGCCTAAGTGACGTACCAGTTTAGAAAAGTTCTTTTGGCATTTGTTTAAATTATAGTTAAAAATAATGATTCTTGCAATACTTTTCAATAATAAATTTAATGTAGAAATTTTTGTCAAACCATCTAAACACTAGAGGTGAAGTTCGCGCTTTATTAAACTGCATAAAAAGTCACATCAAGTAGATAAATGATAATAATCATTACTTTAGATTCAAATTTATTATTAAAAACTTTTGCAAGAATCGTTATTTTTAACAATAATTTAAACAAATGCCAAAAAAAACTTGTCTAAAATGATGAGTCACTTAGGCCTCCCAACATGGCACCGGTAGCCTCACTAAAAACCAGCCAATGAGCAATCCAGCTATTATAGTAGAGATCAGTGGTATAAACGTTTTACTACACACGCAGAAGATAATGCACACATGGTACTAATAATCAGCAGAAAACTACACATGAGCTGGGATATATTAACAAGTTAAAATTCATTGTTAAATTTGTTTCCAAAGAGTGGGTTGATCTTACAACTACACGTATAATCTTGTTACTACACGCACAGAAGACAACGTAAAGACAAAGGAACACGAACTGATATAATAAAAAAAAGTGGCCTCATGGGGTAGATTTGCAATGACATGTTAAGAGTGTGTGAGAGAATTTCCTACTTTGAACTGCGTTAAAGATTTGTGCTGAACTAAAGTAAACTTAGAGAATTTAAAAAAATAAAATCTATCTTACTTCGCAATCTTTTAAAAAAATGATTCCATAATTTATTTCGGAGGAAAAAAAATTGACTATGTTGTAGAACTGATTTTCCTAAGACACAAAAAGAATATATGATAAAAAACTTATAAGCAGTTAATGAGATACAAATTTTTGAATATTTAAAAACTGGGTGGAAAAGGAGGAAAAAAGGGTGGTATAAAAAAAAAAAAATTAATAAATAAATTTTCCTCCGGAGCCTGAGTTTAACCCTCTGGTGGATTTTTGGGAACTTATTTATAAATTATACAGAAAAATGTTTCAAAAACAAAGAAAGCTTATAGAATAAGCTTTCATTTGATGTATAATTTATATTTTTAGGATTTTTTTTTCATAATATAATATATATAATATAATAAAAATGACAGAAAATGCTACATATAAATCGTCAGCAAAAACCAAAAAAAAAAAAAAAATTATAGCCAAAAAAAAAATTAAAATAAATATAAAACATTCCTATTCCACACAGTTATATAATTTATTTACCCAACCATCCATAACTATAAGCACGATCTTTCCATTGAAAAGCAACGACCCCCCCTCACATTTCTAGGCCTAGGCTCATCTTCATCAAGAATATCTCCGTCAGAACTGCTTGAAGCCCCACCGTCATCATTGCTATCAGGCACGTCTAAGTCTCGCACATCTAAAAACTCATTTCATCGCTGTCTGAATAAAAAACAGGTCAATCGCTTCCTCAGCTGTGTACACATCTTGTGCGGACATTTCGGGAAATTTTCAAAATTAATAACGATTTAAAATTGATATTTCTAAACATTTTTATATAAGCGCATGTGAGTTCTTCACAGATTTCGAAAGAAGAAAGCTTCACGCATGCATGTTCAAAATTGCTGACGTATTGGAGCTAAAATAAAAACAGAAGAGCGATTTGCAAACCACCTATTTTTTAGTTACTAAATTTCAATTGCAGTCGAAAATGGGAATTCTCGGTTTGAGGTCAATTTCGACTACAGTTGAAGACAGTATCTACAGGGTTAAGTTATATTTATAAGATAAGTTTCTATATTCATGTTGTTTGAGTTTTTCTATAAATAAGTTACTTTTTAACTGGACCTCAAGGTAGAATAATGTTTGACATTATATATTATATATTATATTTTCTTATACCGTACTGCATTTTAATGTTTATAATATTTTTTTAAAATTATGTATATAGAATTGCGATATTGTATTTTTGTTGTCATGAGGAGAGCCCCTCGACAGTAGATCTTCTACTTTTAGGCAATCCTGCCACATGACAACAATTACTATTTTTGAAACTTTATATTTGTATATTTTATATATTTATATCTATTTGGCGAAATAAATGAAATGAAATGAAATGAAATGAAATGACACTGAATAAGTATCCACGATAATGAAACTTTTCTATCTACCTAAACTGATTACCAACATTAAGGGACTATACAAAAATTCAAAATAAACCTCCTTAAACAGATCTCCTGAAAACCACTTCTCTCAACTGCCTGCCACTATTTTTTACTTTACCCCTTTTCTGCCCCTGTGGAATAAAAATGGCAAAGATGATAAAGAAAAGAAACAAACTTGAAAACAACTTGTTAAATGTCACAAAAGTTTTGTGAATATCCAGAAATTTGGTGTTTTTTCTTGTTATTTTTTTTAAATGCTATACGTTGGTTGAGATGGAGTCGAGACTTTTTCACAGAGATATTTTCAAACATTTTCTGGGGAGGTCTATAATTAGTTCTCTTGAGAAATGCTGTACTTATGTTAACCACAAAGGTTATAACACAGGGGAAAGTATGGAGAAGATTTGTTCCACTTTCCCATACACAATTCCCTAGTCCATCAGAGTCAAACTGCCTTTCAAGGCCAATACAATTTTGACGTGTTCACTCGCGGTAAAATTTTGAAGATGCAAAAACCCACGGGAATGGAAACAGAAATAGATAGAAAGATAACTCCAACAGAACACTGACATCATCAATATGGTCATAAGCAAAAATTTTTGGTTGAATTCTCTGAGGTTTTATTTTAAAGATTAAATCTTGTACCTGTTTTTTCAAGAGTCTCACGATAATTGATTCACATCCACTGGGGGTAAAACCCTTCGACAATCATGACACATGACACTAATCATTATGGTCCTAAAAAATGATATACCTAAATAAATATAATTCTTCTTTTTGGATTCAGGGCCAACTTCATATTTGAAGGCTTTGGCTCCAAAAATGACAGGGCTGTGATATACCGGGGTAACCCCACTCGTCTCAAAAGATGTAATGGGTTTTTTTTTTCTAGTGCACATGAGCCCATTGTGTACACTAGGCCACGGTTAAAGGCCTGTTTACACTTCAATGATAACGATAACGATAAAAATGCTAAAAAGCGATTGTTCATATAGAAAACAAAAGAAATTAGAGAAGTTTTTACACTAGGGCGATTCTATAACGATTTATCATGTATGCAATAACAAATTATTTTAACAAATCAAATCAGATGAGGTCATAATCATGGACAAATGATAAAATTGTTGCTACTATGACGATTTTAATGTTTTTCCATGATTATGACGTCATCTGATTTGATTTGTCAAAATATGTTATCGCGTAACTGATAAATTGTTATCGAATCGTTCTAGTGTAAAAACTTCTCTTATTTCTTTTATTTTCTATATGAACTATTGCTTTTTAGCTTTTTTATCGTTATAATAGGCCTTTATAGTCTATATCCTAGAAGACTTGTTCTACCACTAGAACACTCGGCTAACCGTGCTGCTCGAAACTGCTACAAAATTATGAATTTCAGCCATTGGACTCAAATATATTTCTATTGTTTTGGACATGTTTCGTGCATTTTTAACTGATTCTATGAATAGACCTGAAACTTAGTACTGATTAGGTCAGTTGTTTATTAATTTTTTTCTTTACTCTTCATACTAAAACAATATTCCTTGGAGATCTCTAGGTCCCCGACTTAATTCTCATCGCTGCCTCCCCTTGAGTTTCAGCTGGAGGGCTGAAATACAAGCTACAACAGCGCACCATCTTTCGGATGAGACGTTTAAGCCGTTGGTCCCATGTCGATTTATTGCCCATGTGCACGTTAAAGAACTTTACATTAATCGAAATAATTGTATGATGTATTAAAAGAGCATTTTTCAAGCTTTAGTTAATTTGATATTTTAACCACAGATTTCAGCATGGTGGTTCCACTTTTAAGCCAAAATCCAAGCGATTATTTGTGATTAGGTTTAAACCCTGTATCTTACATATACTGTACCAATAGGCCTACTAAAATAAAATAATTAAAAACTGACCCTGATTATATAGGGGTCACTCTACTTGAAAAATGCTACAATTTCGTTTTGGCTTGGCCTTATTAAAATTATTGTTTTCAATAATCATTATAATAAATCTCCTGCACAAAGCATTAGACAACATAGATAATAAAAAAATTGTAATATTTCTGTAATTATTACCCACAGCCTCGTCGACTAGAGTGCAATGAACACATAATCAACATTTGTTTTCTGTAGATTAATATTAGTCCGCCTTGTAGGCTAGACCTAATATGCAATAAACATGCAATATTTTTTAAATTGTCTGATTGAAAATGAATAACTAGGTTCGGAAATCATAGCGGATCTAAGCAGAACGCCGGTAAATTAACATCAGGGCATGTAAATCTGTTATTATAATTGACCTATATATAGTGCATTTGAATCGAGGTTAAGATAGCCTGCGTATATTAATTATACGTTGATTCATCAAAGGTATTTTAAGGTAGCATTAGCCGACGTCATAATTAATTTCCGAGCCCGCACAGTTAAATATCTGTCTTCAATAAAAAACCTTCAATTATAGAGAATTGTATTTGCATCAAATATAACTCTTCTTCTCAGTGGTGCTTTAATATTTAATTAATGAAAAAACTACAATATAACTGTACTCACGAAAAGTGCAATAAAAGATGATTAAACCTCATTTTTAGGGTGTTGAGAATTTGGTATAATATTTGATTTCTTTCTCTTTTTAATATAACTTTTAAGCATTTGCCTTTCTTTTTTTGCTCCTTTTAATTGGTCTTTCAGTAATTTTTTTTATATTAAAACTCAGTAATAGACACTTTAATTAGTTAAATCGAGAGCCATCTCTGGGTACTTGAGGTATACAGTTTTTTGAAGTTCATGTATTTTTCTCATAGACCATTACACAATCCTACATCTACTGAATAAAGAATACTTGGACGTATCTGGCTTAGCATTATTATAGCATAAAATTTTATCAAATTATACAAACACAAGTCAAAAGCAAAAGATAATGAAATGATTTTGTTTTCAAAAGCTGTTTACACCCATATATGGATGTGATATGACATCATGTCCATATATGGGCAGGTCATTTGTTACATAAACCTTGACAGTGTGGACAAAGATTAACAAAGCTATAAATAGAACCACATCATCTGTTTACACTATCAAGTTTATGTGAAAAATACATGTGATTTGTCATATATGGATGTGATCTTATCATCATGTCCATATATGGAAAAATCATTTATCACATAAATTTTTCCAGTAAGGACACCTTAGCACAGCTATAAATAGAACTACATCATTAAGTATACAAAATAAAGATTGCAGAATATAACTACATTGGTATTTGGAATAATCTTGTATATACAATATAATGTACTCACTGTACAATTCATACAAACGGAAACCAGTGCCTATACTTCCTTTATTGAAAATTGAAATAACTCGCAACGATGTGTCGTTTTCTCTTCTATCAAACCATGATCCAATCTTTTATCGTTTATTTCAGTATCGTATGGTTTATGAGACTGTCAAGCGACGCTTAATCTCTGATGGATGTAAAGCAACGGCAGCTTGTCAGGCAATACTCGTAGATGTTACGGATATTAAGTGCATGTGAAAAGGTTACCGTATGTTAGGCAAACTTAAAGTGAAGCTACAACCCCACAATAAATTCATTAGAATGAGGAGATCTAGTGATTTAATTGCCACTTTTAAAAACAACTGTCTATTTTGGCGAATAACCAACAATATTCAATACTTTAGTTGCTTAATTATTTTTTAACTTTTAATTCAATTTTTTTAAATATAATATTAAATATTTTTTAACTAGTTATTTTCTTCACCTTTAAATTAGCTGCCTGTAAATTAATATATTTTTCTACTACAATCTAAAAACCAGCAACATTTTATAGTATATTCCTTTATAGAGTTTTGTTTGAGATCTAATACATTTTGTTCATATTGGCTTACCACACCAAAACCAATATAAGTGACCAGTGGCCTAAGTCTAGAAATGGGGGTGCAGAGGGGAGCAAAGGTAAAGTGGGAAGGGGGAGGGCTGAAGTGGGGAGGGGCTCAATGATCAGTTGAGGGGGTGCTAATTTGCAAAATAAGGTGATTTTAGGTGATTTTTAACTACTTGACCATGATTTTTTTTTGGGGGGGGGGGAGATAGGCACAAGCAATTGTGGAGGGGCGTGTGTCCCCTGCACACCCTCTGTCAGTAACCAAAAAGCGAATATTGACTATTCATTCATATTCTCCACATTATAAGCTTCAGAATGATATGTCATCTACTGGAATCAACTAGGTCAATGATAGGTCAATGATAGGTCATCAACTTACTTGCCAAAGTTGCAAGTAAAATTATTACGGCTATATTATAGCCTATAATATACTAAAGTATACAATACTGCCTCCTTATTCAGTTTAATGTTTAGTGACAGTACGCTGGTTAGGGGATGGTAATTGCCTCATATTATAGTAAAGACTGTAGGTCTCAATTTAAGAAAAAAAGAACAATGTAATAGTGAATAAATTGCCTTTATGTACCGAGCACTGCTTGTTACATGCAAGAACAATAATTTCCAACAATTAATTATTATTTATTTTATTTATTTATTTTAGGCACATAACACATGCAACAAGGATTGTCAATATTGAATACTATATCACTGTACTACTCATCGGTGACAATCGCATGGCAAACACACACAGACACACACACACATAATGCTTTACACAAACTAAATCTCAATATATGAAGTTTAGGGAGTGCAGTTGTTTTGGTTGTGAGAAAAAACCCTGTGACACTCGACGGGAATTGGAAGGAAGCATCTTAACCACCAAGCTAATAAAATAACAATTAACAGGATAATACAGTACACCAATGATTGAAAATAAAGGAAGAAATGAATTTTCTGATGGTGCTGATCTTGGGATGGAAATTATTCTACTGTGAGAAAATAGGATTTGAAGCTAAGAACACTATATTTGAAGAATATCACATTGAATTGCAAAATTGGCTATGAACGTAGAGAAAGCCTTTTACCAATCAGATAGGCTTAATAAATCATAATGGAAAAGAAATTCGCTGATTATCACATTGTCACCAGAACTTCTCCGAAAATGTAACTTTCAGAATCACAGCCATGGTGTGTCACGCAGTAATGGTAACGTAAATTACGAGGCCATTTGCAGTGTCATCAGATCCAAACGAGCGGTTAATGTGAGCGCTTTAATGCTACTAGAGAAAATCAATTAATTGAAATGTTATTTCCCCCTGCTTTTAATACCAATGTTATGACTCAAACTGCAAAATGTTTTTGGTTTAATTTCTGGATACGCTGATGTTTTAGATTTGTTTGTGAATAATGGCAATTAGCAACATTACCAAAATAAGCCACAAAGTATATAAGGCCATGGAAAAAAAATAAGTTGTTAATCGTCCCCTACCTACATAAAAAAAAAAATTGCCTGATCAATTTATTTTTTTTACTTTCTGCAAAACTTGTACGTCTTTATGGCCATAATTCATCTTCGGCTAGGCCTAGGTTTTTTTTTTTTGTGTAATTATTTCGTTTGTTTGTTCGTATAAATTCCACTACATTGGAAGATCCAGCAAAGTCAGCCACCATTTACATGAGGCCTTGCACTCCATGGGGGATTTGAAGATTTGGCATTTGGCATGTATCAATGGGGTGGTTTCATTACTAATTGATAAAAAGAAAAACCTCCCTCCCTCCCTATCCGATCAACAACTCCTTTGTTAAGTTAATTATTAGTAATCACAGCAGAAAAGCAGATATTTAATCTTGCATTGATTTCTACATAGTTCAGGTATTCAGCCTAATTTCAGAATAATTAAGATATATTATGCTGAACCTTTGTATAACGCAGGTGTTTTACAAAATGTACTAGGCATATCCGTAGGGTCCCACAGAGCTTAAAGAGGGCTGATTATTGAGAAGGCCAGAAGTGAATTGATTTAAGTGGCAGCCTTCAAAAGTTCACATGGATGTCCGTTCAAAAGAAAAGGTGTAGTTATGATAAACACACTGTAGCTCTGTGGGAACATAAAAAAATGAAATTCTGATAGTTGACTTACCTGAGGAAGATCATTGTCAACAACACAGTTAGGTGGCAGTGGAACATTAAAAAAAGGGAAAAAAATCTTTTTTCATGATCTTTGAAGTGGTGGGGAGGGTGCAGCCAGAAAGAGCTGATTATTTGTTAGAAATTCAACAAGATTCGTTGGGAAGGAACTAAAATTCTTGAGTAATTTTAAGATTATGAGACTTAAAATCAATTTAAAATCCCTATATTGTTAGTGCTTTCATCCCCTCAAAGAAATTGGCCTCAATCACATTGGGAGCTTCATTGCATTGATCATTACGCCATGTAGAATGTATAAAAAAATTCAAACATGTGCTTTATTTTATGTCTTATTATCTCTCTTACAACAAACGCTTTATCCACTTTCCTATATCTGCCCATATCTACAATACAACGCCTCACCCATGATTGGTTTAGGAAACACAGGTGTGTTATCCTGGAAATTAAGGAGTTTCTTACACACAGGATCTGTGACTTTCCTAGGAATATAATAACAAGTTCATAAGTCCTTTGCTAGGGGCTTAACCCTCTATCCATGACAATTACTCGCTGTTCAACAATCACTGATTAACTTGTTTTTTAAATCCTCAATCAAAAAACTGTCTGTCATTGTGGAAAAAAATTCAATTAAAGGTCTGTCGACAAATTGACGTGTCAGTAAAAAAAAAATCTACAATGGATCTATGTATATCAGCGAATCAATGTCAAACAAGTCATGTTGTGTTATTCGTCGCATAAACTCGTTGACAAGTATACGGACAACAAAGCACATGGTTAAGTTAAATGATGTCAGGGCATTGTTTTTGAAGATGATATTACATCGCTTAGTAACTGTCACTTTTCATATTGTTCTGCCAACATTCAAATGCTAGTTACAATCAAAAGGTTATGAATAAAAACAAAAAAAATAAACGGATTTTATCGTAGATCCGTAGAAATAATATCCATATAATGAGAAAATAATACTGACAGTAATACAAAATGGAAGAATAAATCATGTACGCAATTGATACATTGATATTTATCACTACTTTCTCATAACTATTTCCTCTTGTAATATTTTTTTTATTATTAAACAATATTTAAAGGGACTGATCCATTTATCAAAACGCAGTAACATTAAGGAACTATTGATGTTTTATAACCTTGTCTCTTTAGCTTTTGGGAGTGGAAAGTTGATCAAGTTTCTTTAAATAGCTTGGAGAGTGAAGTTGTTTTTGTGGTGGACAAGAATCTCTAATGGATGTCAGTCAAAACGTAATTTATATTAGGCCTAAAAAAAATCGTATGTTGGTGTAATGGGCCCCAAAAAATAGGGTAGATAGGTAGGGATTTTTTTTTTTAAACTGCCACAATATTCAGCAAAGGCCTTGAAATCTATAAAATCAATTAAATAAGCCTTTAAAGCCCCTAATTGTCATATTTTTCGCCCTTAGACAACTTTTGAACATTTTGAGTGACACTCGACCATGTCTACTTTGCTAACGTAAACTTGTATCATGAAATTTAAATACAAATGTCTAGGGTCGACCAATTTTTTAGGGTTGGTCGGATTATGCCAACATAACATTTTTTTTTTTGCCTTATTAAAATATATTTAAAATTATAGTACAGTTTAATATAACATTAAAATGATAATAGTAATAATATAAACAATGAAATGATTGTTTTAAAATATAAATATATTTGAAATTAGAATAAAGTTTTAAAAAACATTAAAAATTAGTAATAATATAATACAAAAAAAGAAAAGAATGTTCTAAAATTTAAATATATTTAAATTGAGAGTAACAATATTAATATCATAATAATTAATTAATTAATACCATAATGTTAAAAACAATGAAATAATTGTTCTCCTACAATACAATAACATCGAATAGTTAATTTACTAGAATTAATCTCACAAGATGAGTTTTGAAGCTGCATATTATAGCAACCAAGTTATCATAATAACTTTTTACCAAGTTACCTCCATTTTGTATCCCTAGGATCAGTTTTTATGATCAGACACAATAATTTTAAACATGTTCCCATAAAATACTCTAATGCAGCATGACAAAGCAGAGGTGATATCTCAACATAACAAGTTGTGAAGCCTATAACAAGTAACTCACTTCAATTAGCACCTGAAAAAATGTTGCATAATGAGCTTTCTGGAGCCTATGGGCAGAGTTTTGTATGCTGACCACCCGCCTGCTATTCTAACTACAACTGGAAAGTAATTGATAATGTATTACTACTACTACTATGTTGTAGCCAGGCATTGTGAATGTGAAAATGAAGCACGAATAAATAATTCATTCATTTTCCAAAGAAGAAAAACACATTATTGACCCTGAGGCCCAATTTAATGATAACAACTAAATGTATTCTTCATTGCCGTCTAGAATATGAAAAGCAAAAAAGTGTGGAGTATGGAAACCCTATAGGCCTATCATTTTTATGATCCTTAAATTGAAGTTTTATGAGCCTTTATTCTTGATGGTAACTGGTCAGTCAGTGAAAGTTTAGGGTAGTTAGGTTTAAAATAATGGTACCAGAAGCCCTTTTTACTAAAAAAAATTAACTTATATATTTAATTGTTAGATTATAAAATTCCTAATAGCTAAATAAAACATTCACAGACAAAAACACAAAAAGCAACAAAGCAAGTAACCCAAGTGGCAAATACAGCAAAAAACATAAACTTAAATAAAAAATTAAAATAATTCAATATAATGAGAATATTATTACATTTTTAAAACACAATTATTAAATTCTCAGCAATTACACTTAATATTATATATCTTTTAAAAGTCAGACAGGAAAGTCAAAACAAGTATGCCCTCTAGAAAAATTGTATATTTTGTGATATTAGAGCTGAAATTACAATTAACTATAGTCAATTATCAAATTTAATATTAGTTTATTTCAATGTATTGTATACCAAATGTGCATGTCTGAACTTTATTCAGATATAATTTTATAAAATCATTCACGAATGTGGACAAAATTATTTTTCTTAACGTCATGAAGCTTATTGTAAATGGGTTTCGGAACATGGAAGATTGTTTTTTTTTTTGGCTGGGATTTACAGTACATGAAATTTTAACTGTGTGATGTGATACACAAGTAAAGTGTTGTAGTAACTATTAAGTAATTTCAACAATATATGCAGAGCATTAATTTTGCTGTCTCATATGATAGTTGACATTAGCGTAAGAAAGAGCTCAAATGGCTGGCATAAACTGCTGACATGCAGTCAAGTATCGTATTCTTGAAGGATACATATTTTCGGAAAGGTAACATAAGCTCTTCCGGAAAAGCGATCGCGTTATCCTCATCCAACAATTGACAAACTATGCTGTAGTCATGGAAACAGTACCCTAAAAATCTGCCAAAGTCACAGACTGCTTTAAAAAAAAGCAAGGAGAGTCGAACAGCAATTAAAAGTTTAAACGGATTATCACTTAATTGCAACGATCCGATTTAGATATCAACACAATGTTGTTTTCCATGAGAACACAGTAAACAATCTTAAAACAGGAAATCCATATGGTTGGAACACTGATTTTCACAATGACTTAACATATTTTAAACACATAAACTTCTGATCATGTAGGCTGGGAATATGATTGACCTATTGAGCAGCTCATCATAAAGAGTGATGACAGGGCATATTCCACACCGCAGATGCTCGCATCCTGAACTGGGACTCCCTCTCTTGTGTCTACCTGTCGCTTTCGGACAAAAATATGAGTTACAGATTAGTCTATTTTCGGCACAAATTCTTTCTAACATTTCGCTAATGTCATTCACATAAAAAAAAAAAGAAAATTAACTTTGTATATTAATTTGATTTTTTATGTAGACAATATTTTGTATACAATCATTTATCTTTTATCATTTCATCTAATATCATATTCATAACTAAAAATAATTCTAGGCATTTCCTAAAATTATTTTCTCATTAAGGCGAGTTTTTTATACCTTGTTTCGCCAACTTATTATTTTAAAGATAGTCAGAGAAGGGCGGGAAAAACGATAAAAACAAAATTTTTATTTTTTATTTAGCAAATAGTTTTGCCAAAAACATCCAGACTGAGAAGAAAATAAAAATAAATTTTTTTATTGGTGAATTTAAAAATTAAATTAAAAATTAAATTTATATAATTAGGAAGAAATATACATTCTTATTTTCCTAGATTTCAAGGCAGTGGTGGGCGTTATAAAAATAAAGAAAAACTTTTTTTTTTTTTTCTGAAATTTCCATTTTTTCGTGACAGCGGGTACGCTAATTGGCCAAACATAAAATTTTGTTTTTATTCAAAGTCCCCATTTTTGGCAGACGACAGGTTCGCTAAATAAGGTTTAAAAAAAGTCTAGCCCAACTTGATCTAACTTGACTTGTGCATTCATATTGTTAGTTGATAATCATGAGGCAGAGGCATCAAGAAAGTGTCCCCAAGCTGTTTAGTATTACAGTGACGGATCCAGAAATTCGAAATTGAGGGTTCCAGAGAGGGACTTCCACAGGTCTAGGGTCTAGAACACCTCAGTCCCACCAAGGTTGGGGCTGAAGTAAGAACATTTGATTATGGCACCGCCATCTGGTCGGAAACGGCACTTTTAAGACTTAAATTTAAATATAATTTAAGTTGTTTTCTCCATTTAAAAAAATAGTTTTGAAAAATTTAGGAGGAAGCCGGGCCAGCTGTCCTCCCCCCACCCCACTTGATTCCACCACTGAATTAAAACTTATGCTTGGTGTCCTAATTGGGGTTATACTATATTCTCCAAGAAAACACTTAAAAACATCAATATTACGAGATCATGTCAGGAACACAAAACATATGCCCATGAGAATATACAATTCTAATGTCTATAGGACAAAAATATAAATCCTCAATTTTTTATACATAAATTAAAAAATTAGAAATTATAAAAAAAGATTGCAATTTAATAATTTTATAATTAATTATTCTGAATTTGAATGTTCTTACATATTGTTTTTAACTATTTTTCTTTAATATCTTTTTTAAAGATATGTGCAATTTAATAACTTTTCTGAATATGGATTTTCTTATATATTGTTTCAAACTATTTTCCTATAATTGTTTTTAAATGATTGTGCAATCTTTTGATATTTGTCATTTTGAATTATGCAAATGATGTATTTTCATTTGTAGTAAAATAAAATTGAATTGAATTTAAGATATATATCAACTTATTCACAAATGAATTAAAGGTCAACTAATAGGAATTAAAATAAAAATAAATTTAACTAACTACACAGAATGCCCGTAACAAAGTGTGGTAATTGTAACCATAAGCATCTCCCCTAAATGTATACATTATTTTTGATTGTATAGAATAATTATCAATGTATATTAAGTGCATTTTAAACTACAGAGGGAGCTAGATGATAAAACAGAAACTTCAGTTTTTAGCATCTAATAACTTGGTAAGTTACATTCAATTACATTCACTATAGATTAAGAAAAATAAGCTGTTCTCTCAAACCTACTTGGCTGAGATATCAAAAATAATTAATATCCTTTGCTAATATTCAATCACATAAACAGTTTTAACGATACATGTAGAATTTACCGACAAACGAAGAGTTTTGCCAGCGCCTGTCACATCCATGAACCACATGTTCTTTAGTTTACACAATTTGATGCAAATATGGAAATCTGATTTTAGAAATTCAGACATTAATCAATCAAGAAACAACAGATTCTGAGAAACTTGGTTTGAAATGATTTGAAAAATGTCAGAAATTATGATTAATGGACAGATCTCATCTATAATCTGCATTAAAAAAAACCTGATATAACTACCATTTAAAAAGAACTGTCATTCTCATGTTGGGATCCTATGTTAGTAGTTCAAGGCACTATTAGAAGGGATTATTGAAGGGGCTTTTTTGCAGAACCCAACCTCTACCTCATGACAAGATAACACAAAAAAAGAAACTGGTTTAAACTAAGTTAAGCTAAGCTTAACCCAACTCAAGTACGATCGTCAGTAGCGCTCATGCCAACTTCTACCCATGTTTGTGCCTTTAGTCAGTACAGTTGACTAGGCAGATATAGTTGCTTAAAAGTGCTTACATCTCTTCAGAATGTAGCTGCCATGCCATGCAATTTGGATGCTGCGTTCATTCCGAATCCAAATTTTCGGATCGGATGGCCTACGTCTGAATTGATCAGCAAATAGAATCAGGTGTAAGAATAGGGACACCGACGTTCAGCACACCGGAAACGCTGTCCGAATTTTGATTTGGACCCCATGTGAATGCAGCTTTTTAGAGTGCGCTACTTGAACGCCAAAAAAATTTACTAGGTTACCTCTGTCACAAGCTTGTCAATTTCTTTGGATCAAGGAAAATGGAACATGGGCAACCGAGTGTAACAAAGTAAATCTGGCGAGTCTTCAATTGCTTTTGATCGCAAGAGTGCTCATGCCGCCATAAACCGTGCAAAGCAATCACTTCTAATTGCCGCCCAGTTGCAAAAATCAGTTGAATTCTGTCATAAAAGCGACAAAAATAAAGCTTCACATTTACACACTGATGTATTTTCTAGGAATACTGAAAATAACTTAAGTATCAGTTTGGCCTATTTTCCTAGGATTTAATATTGTAGGTTTGTATATATACTCTAAAGGTTAACATTCAAGAGTTGCCAGAATATTTTTGTCTTGAGTCTTTTATTTGATGAATTAAATGCTTGTTTTACTACTGATTTTTAAGAATATTCAACTTTAGATGTTTTTTTTTTTTTTTTTTTTTTTTTTTTTTTTTTTTTTTTTTTTTTTTTTTTATCAAAAGGACCCCCCACTCAACAGTGATTAATTTTACTTTTGGGGTGTTCCTGCCTCATGTTCCTTGTTGTTTCTGTTCTTGTAAATTTTAATGTTTTTGAGACAAATAAATGAAATTAAATGAAATATATTCTGATACCGAAAATTAATTAATGTTGCAAATAATAATATCGTAGGAAAATTATCTGTTTTGTTGAACCAATTAGTTGCTTACCTAAGCAACAGTTTCAAATAATTTCCTACTATACTTATGGAATCAGATGAAATCTTTGAGAATAATAATTCTATCATACATACACTAATACATGAGTAACATTGTACAATATTGAATACATGCAAAAATATTGGTAATTCTGCCATACATGAAACTAATACTAGAGTATATGGTACAACATTGATACTGCAAAAATATTATTGCCATTACATTTTAAATTAGTGATTCTATCATATAGGCCAATACTTGAGAAACTTATTGCACTATCACAATGATTCCATAGTACAATGGCTTCCCGAAGGAATCTGTGACAGGTGAAACATTCAAACGGTAGAACAAATGAAGCCTGCCCTCATGCCTAATGGGAGGCTAATTATACCCTATAGACATATAGATTTCCATCAAATGTGTCTGATGGCACGGGTATCATTTCTTGCCATGTAATTCTTTGTTTTGGAAATAGGTTAAATCTGTTTTAACAAAAGTGCACTTGATTTTAAGATAAACAACTGTAAAGTGACCATCCACATGATTATCAGGTAGTTTGGTTTTGAGTGTCATTTTGCATGAGTCAAAGCATTATTACTTCAAATGTTGTCAAACTCAATTTAGAGTTTAAGACATTAACTGACAATGAGAAGGTTGGAATAAAACAAGAGAGAATAGGAAAAACATTGATTACACCTAAAAATCATAGTAGTTGGCCATTCACACTTTCTCAGATGTGAACATTAGGCCGACCAGCCCTCCATAAACTAACGTTAGAATACCGCACTTTCGGCGGTAAAGAACAATTAAAACCTCATAAAAAAGGCAACTAATCCGTTTACCTATAATTGAATCCAAGGACACCAGTGTTAAACACTCAGTACTTATCCTTGATATTGTGTTAATCCAATTAATATAGTGAGATAACCTAACGTTAGTTTATCGAGGGCGGGTTGAGCTAATGATCTGAGTCGAATGACCGAGAGGTTAGCAGGGACAAGCTATAGCCATAATATCGGCACTGGTTCAAATGGCACGCTCGCTTATGGTTCTGGTGGTAGAACAAGTCTTCTCAGATAAGGACTATAAACCGTAGGCCCAGTGTATACAATAGCTCGTGTGCACTATAAACAACCCAGTACATCCTTCGAGACGAGTAGGGGGATACCCTGTGGTGGACGATGCTGATACCGGTTTACCTGGTAGCACAGACATTAAGCGACCCTTAGGGGTGAAGAAAGTCATTGATCGAGTTCCTAGTCCACATATCAAGTGCCCTGAGCATCTTGCATTAGATGGATATGTGCGCTATATAAAACTACACTATTGTTTTTTTTGTTTTTTTTCAATCATACACTATTATTATTAATCATTAAAACTATTGTAAAAGAACAAAATCACTTTTCTCAAATAAGTGGAACTCTCGAGTAAGACATCATTTTTTCGCTAAAGCCTGGCATTCACTACGGCCGACGGTCACCGGCCGACGTGATTCTATGAGGAACACCACGACAGATTGTTTTTAATGACGATACAGCGACAATCACCAGACAGCGTCATGTTGTCTAGCGCTCACAGATAGCAGAGTTCATATGGAGCAGAGAGAGCCCGGCTTAAGTGCTGCTCTCAAATGAGTGCAACAGGGCTTATTACCTTTCCTGCCCTCTCAGATCCTTTAATGAATAGTTTTCTACTACAAGTCTGTTCTGAAAGGTACATTTTTTAATGATTATTAAAAAACATGTTTACTATAAATTTGGCAACAGAAACAGGGACACAAAAAATAAAATGTTTAAAATAGAAGGTAAAACCACAGTATCATTATAGAGTCAGCATGCTGTTTAACCAGTTATTTTGGCACAATTTCCAACTGCAACGCAAATACCGTTTTAGCCCTGTGCATGTTGAAAAATGCTTTGGAAAAAAGTAGGGGATTGTTTCCCAGTGATGTAGACAAATTTAATATCAGCAAGATCAAATTAAAAAATCATCAGTTGTATTTCATTTCATTCACGGTCGCAGGCAGAGTGATTGATTTAAGTGAAGCATGCTAAGTTCAGCTTTGATTCGTCTGTAAGCGTTACTCATCATGGGATCTATGACATAAGGTAGACAGTGGTGTCATCTATTTGTGACATACATATTGAAAATTGAATCACCCAGTAACTCTAGCCAAGAAAAAATATATTATCTCTCTCATTTGTGTCCTTCTCTATGCCACAGCCAACTACTATATACAATACTTTACATAGGAAAACTGTAACAGGAATGTTAAAATTATATTAAAGATTACATTTTCCCTTTTTTGTCCAATTCCAAATATTTGAAATTGGGAAATTTGTCTGCACCCTGTGTACACACAGCAGCCACAATGAAGTGCCATGAATATAATGGAATTGTCCCTTATCCCACCTAACTCTCATGCGAAGGTCATTTGAGCAGCAGAGTGATCCGTTAAAAAAACATTAGGTCCTGTTAAAAAAAATTTGTTGATCATCCTTTTTAAAAAAAAACAGTCAGCAGGGAGGGAGGTTTTTCTTTTTTTTTTAAATCAGTAATGAAACCACCCCATAGATACAAGTCTTCAAATGGTGTTTTTGTGAGTTTTGGCAAAAATAAATAAAAAAAAAATTGGGTGATTTTTTTTTAAGATGGGAGGGTATGATCATCAACTTTTTTTTGACATGGCCTTACCTCTGGGAATAAACAATCAGCATAGTTGATATTAATGTAATAATTAAAGGTATAACTGTTATGAACCAATGCTGAGTATAATGTTTTTATAATGATAATATCCAGAAATACTCATTATCTTGCTTGAGGTAAATGGTTAACCTTTTTTACACTTGAGTAAAAAAATATATTATCTTTATGATTAGATTTAAGGATGCATTTCTACTTTCTTTTTTTTCCTATATTCTTAAATAATTACATTTATCTATTAAGGATTATATTAAAACAAAACCTAAATATGAAAAACAAATTCCATTTAGTGTTAAATTCCATGGCATATGTGTCTCACTTTTTTTAATGGAACAGTAGTAAGCTAAGCAGACAAGTGAATTGGGGAATCCAAAATGAATTCAAAAATAATTCCTGTCCTTTCTGTAACAAGCCCATAACCAATAAGGTCATTTTGGTTCGATCAATTCTCCTTTTTGATTGAACCCTTTTGCTATAAACTTCCCCCATCCCCTTGCATCAAATACCATCCAAATGATGATGAAATTTTACCACACGCATGCGATAGTGCTTCATCAATCAAATGACAGGGGGTAGCATTTGATTGGCAGTTTACTTGCAATTCCATTCCAATTTTTTACTTGTTACACTAGGTTCATTAAGGTTATGCTGAGTTCACAATCCACAGATGATTATTATCTCTTCAAATAAATATTTTCTAAATTCTATTTTCATGATATGTTAATCTGAATTTTCTAAATAATACCTTCTAAATATATCAAAATATATACTGTTTATGTTAAGAAATAATACGATTGTTTTCTTTGCACAGACCATTATATTAGCTGGAAATTATAATAAGGATTTTTGAGGCAAAATCTGTAAATCAGTGAAATCCGAATGGTGTAAGATAATTAATTTGAGCAATTAAAATATTTTAAAGTCATCAATTTAGTCTCACAAAAATATACAAGGATGCAGTACAATCCAATATCCACTATTTTTGATGTGCTAATTCAAGCCAGTTCAACCTACACAAAAGTGCTTTTATCTTTGTAAACATAGTGACATCATGTCAAAACTCATTACATAAAAGGCATCAATAATAAAGTAACATATAGTATTTAAAGTGACAATGTCCCAACTAACTACAAAGCTGGCCTTAAGTACATTTCAACATCACATGGGCCTACAGATATAAATATACATGACATTCCAGCCCATAAAAATAATTCCTTGTTAATTATGAATTTTATATATCTATCCAATGAAAATGGAGACTTCAGGATGTTGACATTTCTAAACAGCATGAAAATGAAGTCACTTCTTGAGAAGTCCACTTTAAGAGTCCTAGATTTTCATTTTCATTAGAGAAATGTCACATTCTCAAAGGGACAATTAACAAAGTGCAAAATGGCATATAATTCCTTTGTAAGACATAAGTAGTGTAAATTTTTGATTCTTTCGAAGTTTTAAGATGTCATCCTTGATTGACTTTCTAATATCAAAAGTTCAGAATCATACCACTGTAGGCAAACTTTGTAAAATATTTTAATATTTGTTTTTGGTTTAAGAGGACAATAGTTCTTGATGACGCATGAACCAAAAAAGAAAATTAAAATAAACTGTGACCGACTTTGGCAAAACCAGGCGCTTGTCATCAAAAATCCAAGTCTTCAAATCACCTAAAATGCCTTGTATTGACTATCTAAATTCAAATTCAATGTTGGATTGAAAATACAAATTACCATATTTTTGTCATATGTTATCTGTTTTAAAATATTTTTGTATCAATTATTATCTTTTGACCACTAGGTTACAGAGATCAAATGATGTCATTTTTTGTTTTTTTTTAATACAAAGAGCCTGTTTTTTCTAGAGTGGGTCACAATTGACAACTACTAGAATATTACTGATAGGCCTACTGTACATGAAGCTGCTTCATAATTTTACATTCACAAATAACAGGATATGACATAAAAGTTTACATAACATAAGTAACATCAAAATCTAAAACATAAGAGGAAAAACAAAAAACTCCAAAAAACTCCAAATTACACTTAACTCTCCCAAAAATAATATAGAATCACCCAGACAGAGAGTACCATAATACCTTTGATATAAAATTAGCACTTAATACAACATACACATTCATTAATTTATTCTTTCATCCATCTGTACATACACCTGTCAGTCTGTCCTTCCGTTCATCCGTCTCTCCATCCACCCATCCATGCGTCTATTAGTTTGTCCATCCATACTAATTCAATCAACGTTTAACATAATTTTTTTTTTTTTAAATAGAAGTTATTGCTATGTTGATCATATTATGATATTATAAACACATGTGACACATCTTCCAAAACTAAATTTCGCTTTTACAAATTGCAGTGAGTCAGATTGATTAAAGAAGCCGTTATGATTATCTTCTGATTGATGTATGTTTCAAATTTCTCAAACATTAAATTAACTGAATTACTGTTGAAGATTATGTTTACAAAGCCAATGATCATTCCTGACACATCATTCCTTCTTTATTTTTTGACATTCCTATCACTAGATAGATAATTTTTAATCTATCCAGATGTAATTCACATAAAAATAAAACAAACTTTAGACTATCAATTTCGATAAATGTTTTTGAGTCATTTCACTGGGGTACAGGCTGTAACAGTAAATGGAAAGATAGCGCCGAATGCAAGTTTCATATCAAATTAAATTGTCAAATTCAGGAAAGTAGAAATAACATGGGGAGTACCTCGAGAGCGTTATTTCCTGTAGTTGAGGACTCTGAGACTGGAGCTACTTTCGCCATAACCCCAGCCCTTTGCACTGTTTCATTTCACGCAGAAATATGTGATAGCTGGCGTCTAAAGGATTTCAATCAACACATGGTGGTAGGGAGGACCAACTAAAAAAGGGTAATGACACATAGGTTCTCCTAATTCCACGATTTTAGAGGCCCACGCTTTGTGGTGGTTTGCCCTTCCTGGCACTGCTGAGTTTTTATGAAAACATTTGAATTACTTAATGAAGCCAGTCCATTTAAGTAATTGCTTAAGTCCGCAGGCTAGAAAAGAAAATTACGAGAACCTAATCAAGGTCTAACCAAGATCAAGGACAGAAATCCGAGTTGATATGGTGTGGGAAAAATCATTAAAACTAAGACGAAGTTGTAATTGAATATGTTGACTCACATGTCAAAATAAATTATGATGTATAGCTCAGCAAAACATGTTTACAGTTTCTCACAGAGCACAACAAAATCAAGCAATTAACTTTTGCTGATTTGAGCCTAAAAAATTGCAGAAAGAGAAACAATGAAATGTTTCTAAGCGCCTAATGACTAATGTATTGGTCCGTTGGGCCAAGAGACATTGGCACAATATTCGCCCACTGTATATTGTGTCTGGTTGAACTGAGTTCGCTTAGCCTAGATCTTTCAATGTTATAATTATATTTAATACTTTAAATTCTTGCATTTCACATGATAAAAATACAGTAATTAACAACAGAAACAATC
>NW_022698468.1:433863-457182 GCF_011630105.1 Anneissia japonica
TGTGTATAAGAGACAGATATTACTCCTTTTAAAGAATACTATAGAATTGCCAATTAGGTAATAAGTACCTGATGTTCTGTCTTTTTAAATGTTAATGTTTATAAGGGTGGGGGGGCACACACAACATATTCAGAATAGATAAGTTAGAGCGCTAATTCCAATATATGGCTTGAAATTTTAAAATTTAGTGGCAAAACGGGGAGCATGTGCAACCAACAATTCTTTGTATGTTTTGAGATGAGGAAAATACAATACAATACAAAAGCTCAAACCATCTGAACTAATGTACTTTCGGCAAAATAAATAATTATTTGTATTATATGTATTATTAATTATAATCATTTAATAGATACTCTTGAATAAATTTACAGCATTCTCACTTTTTTAAGGAAAATGTTTGTTCAAACAAATTTTACTCTCACCTTTTATTGATGTTGAAATGACTTTTAGAATCAGTTCAGAATTAAGGCACTGCAGCCTACTGTAATTACAGGTGATAGTTTATTCACTCATCCAGACACAGATATCAATCAAAATAATCTGTAGAAAAAAAGAGTTCAACAATGGAGTGAATAAATACCTATTTATTACCCAACAACAGGATTTCAATGTGGAGTAGGAATGGGGAGGGGGGAGAGGTTTCTAAATCTTCACAAAAAGGCACTCACCTCAGTCCCACAATGACTGGGGTTGGAGAAGATTTTAAGGATACAACAGGCATCAGATATCCAGAAATTGCACACCAATAGACCAAAAATGCTATATTTGCATGCAAACAGCACTTTTTACTAGTAACTTATAAGGCCATTTCTGGAAAGGGGAAGGGGAGAGGGATGTTCTTTCCAACCCCTGAACCAACCTGTCTACAAACTTGTGCTGGGATAAATCAAATTTAACTGTGATTAAAACCATAGAGACAATGATTCAACAATTAGATATTGATGAAGGGACATTATCAATAATTTAGGTCTTTGATAGCATTAGGGTGTGCAACGTATGCAATTTGAGTCCAAGGTCCCAAATTGCAGATTAATATGTCTTTAAAATAGGGTCTATACCCAAGCCCACTTCCACCCCATCATACTTGGAGAAATTTTTATGAATAGGCACCTTTAGATGCCAGAAATTCCCATTAGGGGTCCAAAGCTCCCTACGTATTGGGAGGGGAGGGGGGAGCAGAGTTTCTCGACAGGCGGTCACTGATTTGTAAGCCTCAGCGCATGTAATAGCGTGTACTATTGACCCTAAATACTAGTTTCAGTCGTACTGTAATTTGTCAGAGCCTCCCTGTCAGATAACTTAGCAAAAATAATTATGTTTATGGAAAAAATTATTACGATATAACAACACTAAAAGAAAACATAATAGTGCTACCAACAACGAACAGGAAAATTTAAAAAAAAGTGTAAATTATCAACCAGGAAAAAAAAACCGGTTTACATACTGTATAAACTATATGAAGGTGACTACTAAAGTCACAAACTTCTTAATAATTTCTATTAGCTATTTGGCTAAATATGGTGCCTACATGAAATAATGTATTTGCTAGGGACCATGATTTTTTGAATGTCGTGGATTCTAAAGATATTATTGGCTTGGCATTACGTTTGGAAGTAATGGTTTTGAAAATGAAAGTCTGGTATTCTACAAACTTCTTGTACAACTATAGCTCCAAGGACTGGTGCCAATCCACAAGAGCTTATCAAAATGAAGTTCGTAATTTAACCTACATTACTATGGCTCTGCTTAGTTTTTCCTATATTATGTAATCAAAACAATAATTATTTTGCTACTATTGTTACAGAGCCAAATGTAAAATTAAGTAATTTAAGTTTGTTTTCATTTTTATTAAAATATTGACTGGGCACCTGGGACCCATAGTCGGTGCAGGGCCACCCTATGAGGGGTTCTGGGCGGTCCATGGCCCTGCTCATTTAGGCTCCCTGGCCAAATACCTGGCCCACCATTGGTAGGGTCAAGAAGTCCTGTTCCCACTGGGAGCTCTTTTGAATGTCTCGAGTATTACTTGCTGTCCATACAGCATGTCCAATTTTTAATAATTAAAATTCTTAAAATTTAAAAAGGCCATAATATTTGACATGTAAAATCTCTAAAAAAAACCTTCCTAAAGCTAAAATGTTTTTATTCCACTGTTTATCGCAAAGCTAAATATTACAGGCCAACTAAAGCTAATATTATACTAACAACGTGCAAATACCAAACTACATAAGATTCTTGAACCCTTGAAGTTGAACGTTTGTGAGTGAACTATTTAAATATTTAGTAAGTTTACAAATAGTACACACAAACAAAATGTATTTACTATACATGTCATTTGCTTTATTACATTAGCCTATTTTCTTTTCTTAAGGCATAATGAAAATATAACTTCCTTACCTCTTCTTGAGGAGGAATCATCTATATGTTATTGAAGTACGTTTACCTATCATTCTCTTATCCATTTTAAATTTCCTGACATTTATACAGTCTCTAAAACAACAAAGGCAAATTTGCACTAAGGTGTTATTTTCCATGCACTACAGACCTAATGAGTTGTATAATATACAATAACAATTCTCAATGTGTAATCATATTAACTTTAATATCTTTAAGTTTTACATATAAAAATCACAATAATCTTTGTTGGTGTTAAAATTTCGAGGAAGTTCAACAAACTCTTAACAATGTAAAATTGAGCATATAATATCGATGTTGAATTATGAAATGCGCAGACTGCTGGCACCGAGACCTCTGATGATTTAATAGTGCCTACAAATTTTTACAAAAACGTAATACAGTAATGACATAGAGGCCTATTGATTATTATTGTAGATTTTTGGTATATGTGGCAATTGTTAAACTGAGTATACAATGTACATGGTACTTTAGGCCTAGGCGTAGGTGCTAGTACCTTAGGCCCTAGGCAAGTCTAGGTTTATTAATTTTAGTATATTATTAATAATAAATGCAATATAATGATAAGACTACGGGAAGAAAAGGAAGGAAACTTTGAGCGGCTCAAATACATGTGGCAAAGACAAACCAAACCAGTCACTGGTCGCAAAAATCAATTTTTAGTTATTAGTACAAGGTGAAAGAGTAAAACAAGAGCTATAAAACGATAAAAGAATTTTAATCCGACGTTTCATTATGAAGTTACAGAAGTTTAATCATACAGCTGTTTAAAGAACAATATTTGAGAAATCAGCCTTCAAAGTTTATGATTTCAGGCATTTCTCAGGAAGAAACCGTCACCAAATCGTTAAAAATTGTTGTTTGTACATTGAAAATAAGGAAAATAACAGAATACCATGATATATAGATATATAAAGGTTAGTTTAATGAAATAAAATAGATTTCAAAAATTTTGACATTCCATTATATTTTGGCCATTATCTCTGAAACAGGATTTGCGACGAGTGACTGGTTTGGCTTGTCTTTGCCACATATAATATTAATATACAATAATACTATACCTCTAATATTATTATACAGTAATGTTAACAATTGAAAAAATAGAAGGAATACCAAAATAAAGTAAAAAATAACAGCAATGATGTTGACAATTATAATAATATGAAATAAAATGTTAATATTAATTATAATAATAATAAACAATAAAAATAATAATAATGATATTTATTTAGGAAAAGGTAGAGTACAATCTTGAAGACATGAGCCCAAACAGAAAACTGCTCTTTACTCCATCATCAAAGACAACAGATGTAAAAAAAAAAAATAATGACAACGACGGCGACGGCGATGATGTTCTTTTAGTTTATTTGTGTAAGTAGTTGGTGTTGTTGCACCATGAGTATGTCTGACAAATGATGATAATGATGATGATGAAAATAATAATCATTAATATGACTATAATTATTATATAACAACAACAATAATAATAATAATAATAATAGTAATAATAAAAGAATATTTTCCTTATCAATAAATTTAAAAACATCACCTGAGTTTAGAACATTTTCGAGGAACATAATTCAATTTATTGTTTATAAGATACAAATTGATATTAATAATGAAATTGATTCAGATACATATCTAAAAAATAATCATATTAATATGTTTTTGAAGCAAAACAAACATTTCATGTCTTTGGATTTGAATAAGAATCAATTTAATTAGGAACTTGTGATAATCATTTCATAAGTTTTAATAACGTTGACATTTATAACAGCTGCAACCTTCAAACGATATGCAAACTCTACACATTTTTTTAAACTTGTAAAATTATTTACAAATCATAAGGATGTTTTTAAGTTGGTAACATTAATGTTACATGAAGATATACATTTTGTGCTGAGCCAAAAAAATATAAAATGTAAAAAAATACTGTAATTCTATTTTTACAGTAAAGATATAATTTTCAAGTACAGTATAGTTCAGGTAGAGTATAGCATATCTTTAAAGATACTCTGTACTGCCATTTATATCTAATACAAACATTAAAATAAAAAAAAAATCTTTAATTGTTATATTCAAAATATTATTAGTTTTCAGATGAAAATTAAATATGGAAGCAGCAACAATTTACCTCATTATTTAATACCAAATACTATGTGTGGTTTTTTTTGTAGGGCACTTAAAATTTGTTATACCTGTATGGTTTGGAATAACGGGCCTCCTGTTAGTGTCCAAAAGTAATACACTTGTTGGGATCTAGGCCTAGGGGAAACTCCACTGGCTGAAGAGAGTTTATAGTTGGTATATGCAAGGAGGTATAAAAATAACACCAAGGAGGTATTTAATTTTATTTCTATACCTCCTTGGTATATGTATATAGTAGTATAGTATAGATGGTAAAAATAATTCTAACCACAGTACTAGTATGGTTTAAAGATGAGAGGGGTGTCCATGCATGTCCAGTGGCAGAAATTTCCCACTAGTCTACTGCTTATGTCACCACTTCGTAGATCAGAAAATGAAAGATCAGGAGAAGAAAAAGACTACGAGAAGGGAGAGATCAGAAGGGCAGGTGAAATATCTTGGAAACAAGGGCGGCGCTAGGATTTACCCGACATCAGGACAACGCCCCCAACAGGCAGGGCAATAGTTGTACTTTGACATATAGTGAGAGCCAAAATCTTTTGGCTCGAGCTGGGGGAGGGTTTTAGAGCAATAAGAACATTTTTTTAAATATTAAGCCGCTAGACGCTAATACAGGGCATCTTGACCTATGTGGTGTTTTTTTGTATCTCATTGGCGTCCAAACTATTATGTTATATAGGCCATCCCATTCAGGCCAACAATTGATATAAATGTTTTATAGTATTATTTTCTTTATCCCCAGACAAATCTCCCCCGTAGTGCAGCCACTGGCTTGAAAAGAGAGAACTGAGGCAGACTTTGTACGCAAGTTCACAATTTTACCAAACATGAATGAATTTAGTAGGGCTATGTTAAGCCCATGAGCTTGGCAAACGTGCTTTACATCTGTCAGTGTCTAAATGCCTTAGGCCTACTTTATCGACTATTCCTCTTCCAGGAACTTAGTTCAAGTAGTAACAGGGTTTGGAAATGTATAAAACACCTACCGCTGTCAAATCTTATCGTGTACTTGGTTGTCGCCAAAACTGTTATAAATGCAGACTATTTATAGATTAATTTCTATGATTGGCGTTAAAGAACAATAAAATAATTCATAGTTTCCCATAACCATTTCCTGCACTGAATCTTTCCAATTATAGTAGTTTCCACTTAAATGTGTACATTTAATTCACTTTAAATCTGATTAGATTGCCTTGGCTCCACAGTAATCCTCAATGGCTTATTGTAACTTGCAATTTCTAAAAATCTATATTAATTTGACGAGATTAAGACTTTCGACGCCTTCCGTCAAATGTTAGGCCTTAGGAAATCGGGGTACCCTCCCGTTCCCCAACTAGACAATTTAATGATTTTGCATTCCAAATATTTTCAGTAATTTTTATTGTTTTTATTTTTACATGATGGTATATAGTTGCTTTATGAGGCTAAGGTGGTGTAGATTTTTTTGTTGAGAGAAAATAATAATAATAATAATATAATAATATGTCATTATAGCGTTTAATGCCTTAACAAAGCCTCTAAGCGCTTCACATTACTACCCCAGTCATTGGATCAAACACATATGGAACACATTGAACACCAAATTAAATTATTAAATTTAAATTATATTATTATTCCATAATATTGCGGCTAGTAATCAGCGCAGTTGTGTTGGAACCTACCAGGTACCCACTTGTACTCCTGGGTGGAGAGAGGCAACCGTAGATGAAGTGCCTTGCCCAAGGACACAAGCGACTTGCACAGCAAGAGTTTCGAACCCCCAACCTCGAGGTTGGGAGTCCAAGCCACAACCGATGCGCCAACCGCTTCGGTGCCAGGCTAATACGTGCCTGGCTAATACTTGTGTCTTTAGCCGGGCACTCACTGCGGCCAACGATCATCAGCCAATGCGAATCCATGGAAAGTGCAACATCACGACGTGCACGTAACAGATAGTAATCGATCCTTTCAGACTGCCACCGACAATCAGCAGACACAACACAATGTGCACTCCGCGTTAGTGTCACCAAATCTGCAGCTCTACTTCACTATGGCTTATTATAATTCACTACGTTAAATAATAACCTCCCGGCCCCGAAACATAGACTCTGAAATACTGGTATGGTGTCTGGCGGAAGATAGTTTTAAATAGATGACTGAAGATTAGGTTACTTCTAGTTTAACATTTCACTTGTGCTAGCAATCCTTATTCCGGCCCCGAAACCTTGACTCAGAAATACCGGGATAGTGTCCAGCGGGGATAGTTTTACCTCTAGATTTTTCTTGATTAGGACTACTGTAGATTAAGGGTTTTTTTTGTTTTTTTGTTTGTTTGTTTTTTTTTTGTTAAGATTTAATAATCCTTTTATTTAAAAGGGTTAAATTTTAAAAGCTCTGCTTCCAATGTAATTTCTTATATATTTTTTTTCACATTTTCATTTGTTTTTGGCATACTTTAAAATTTCTATTGTAATCATACATGTGAATATGAATGTGACTTTATAAAAATAAATATTATCTGATCATTCATTACTCCTGGAAACTCATTCTGATATTATTTTTGTAAGACTTAGATCATGAATAATATTAAAAATAATAATTTGAATATTTATAATGCGTTCTTATTGAAAAATAAAGGAACAAGAACAAGGTACAAGAAACAAGCTATATTTATCATCTGTAAAGAAAAGAAATTGTACACTTGTTTAATACTACACTATAAACAGAAGCACAACTAGGAAATGCAAGCTTTTGACACCGGTTTTAAAGTCTGAAAAAGTAGTTCACATTTTTCAAAAATTTAACACTCTGTATTAAAAGATCTAGAGTTTATCTTATGAATCAGAAAAAACCAACTTTTATGGACCTATTTAGAAAAAAAATGCAATATTTATATTAGAAATAATAATTTTGACCATATGAATTGAAAATTGAAAAATATTACATTTTGTATCTTGTTTTTTATAATCATTTTGCTATATATATATTTATTTTTTTTCATCATAAGGAAGTTCTAAAATCTAAACCTTTTCTCTATCTAAAATTTTTGCATAGTCGCAAACATTCTTTTTAGTTGCATACTCTCTGTAACTGGTAGTGCAAACAGAGAGGAAGATGGGGATTTAGTTGGATAGGTCAAGGACCCTGCTGACCACAAAA
The DNA here is from genome assembly GCF_011630105.1 of Anneissia japonica. NCBI lineage: Eukaryota > Metazoa > Echinodermata > Crinoidea > Comatulida > Comatulidae > Anneissia > Anneissia japonica. The sequence goes on from NW_022698468.1 coordinate 441,565, forward strand.
CAAAAAAGAACAAAGTTTTTATTTATTCTTTGAAAATTAATAATAATAATATGTTCTAAAGTATCTATCTATAAGAGTGGGGCTAATACAATCAGAATTTCCCATTTTGTGCTACTAGCTAGACAATGGATACCTCCAGAAATTTGACGAGGGATCTGAACCAAGGGGCAGAGTAGAGTCTCAATCAGGGTTCTGGAATAAAAATCCATTGAAGGGTTCATGGAGAATGTTTTTATGGCTTAGCATGGCCCAAAATTCTGCTTTTAGACCACAATATTAGGGATAATATGGTCCGATGACCTCGTTGTGGGGGAGGGGAACTAAACTCTCTCATTCAGTATTCAACTTTCCATTCTACTCAATAGCAGTGCCTTTGCTCCGATGTTTTTTAATTAAATTACGTCTCTGTGAGGTGCTTAGGGAAAGGAATTGTTCCAAATGGTAGGAAGTCTGCGATTAACAGAAATTTATCTCGTAATTTTCAAACAGCCAGCCAAGAATCATAGCCAACAATTACGTATCTACATCCACTTTACACTAATCACTAGTTGCATAACTACGGATGGTAGTCAAGGAGTGTAGGTACTTGGACGTACTATCTCTGGAGATGATCGAACATATCGAAAGCAGCCCTGGGTCTTAGGGTATTGAAATGGGGGAGCTGGTGGGGGAGGGAAAGGCAAAAGTGAAGTGGGGGCTCGATAATTAAGTGAGGTTCTAGGTCGCAAAATATATGGATTTTTATCTACTTGTAATTTTGTTACTTCTAGCATTTTCTGTGAGTGGGAGAAAGCTTGTGGGGGGGGGGATACCAACTATTTTTGCACCTTGTAGAGACGCCACTGGTTCTGGAGCATTCAAATGTAAGGCTTTTGCTTCCTACCGAATGTGGACTTAAGCTTGAGGCCCTGTCAATTTAACTTCTGTTCGAAAGACAAGGAATTTTAGTAACTTATAGTAATTTGATATCTTGTAGTGTACATGTTTCCAGTGGCGTATTAACATGCCCCCCATCCCCCACCGACCAGCTGTCCTCCCATCCCTACTGAAAATGTTTAAAGCAAAAAAATTACGCTCAAGTAGATAAAAATCACCTCATATCACCTTATTTTGCAAGCTAGTAGCCCCTCACTTAATCCCCCACCCACCTTCGCGTCTCTCATTAGCCTCCAATCAGCACCCCCCCCTTCCATTTTAAGACTCCTAGATATGTCACAGCATGTTCTAATGTACAGATTTACTTGCTGTAACATTAAGTTGAGTATGTGTTTCATAGGTGTTTGATGTAAATCCTTGTTTAGATAATCAAATTCTATTTGACAAAAACATATGTGACATGCCTAAATATGGTGATGATGACATCACATCATGACCGTATATAGGCATATCATGACTATATATGGTCAAATAAAAATTGATAATGTGGACAGTGCTAAATAATTAGTGAAGATCAAGGCCTTGAAATTATGCACAAAAAGACAAATATTATTGTATTAGTTGATCAAGAGGCATGATGCTTGATTTTAACTTAAGTACTGAATTCCCTTGACGGCCTCGGCCTAAATTTGACTGTGACATTAACTGAACGCATCCTTTTAGTTAAGAATTTCTTGTTGTTTGTAAACACTAATTTGACTTTGGTGCCAAGAAGGCATTCCAATGGGAAGTACCAGATGATGACAAGGCTAGAAATACTGTCATGTTATGAACTGACCTGTCAGCAAAAAAACAAGAAATCGTCACTACACATTATCACACACACACCCATTTCCTATATCTCTACGTTAAAAAATAACAAATACACTCTCTACTTGTCTTCACTTTATAACTGCCTTAAATGAAGGAAATCGGCCTTCAAACTGTAGAATGCTATTTCCAAGAAAAATGTGGACAAGTGGATCATGTGATAATTAAATACTTGAATTGAGTAAACGATTGACGCTGTGAGTTATATCACCCATAAGTGATTCCAATCACATGCTGCAGTGATATCCATTAAGGACGTGCGATATATTTCTTTTCTTACTAAGTTCATAGGTTGCACCATATATCGTAGAATGCGGTAGCACATGTAAAAGTATTGACCTTGACCTTGGTGGGGGGGGGGAGGGGGTGGTGGGTTGATGGGGGATTAAGTGTAGGTTTGATAAAATAATTATTCTGGAAGAAGCTACTCATGTAAAGAACAGTGAAACTATGAAGGTAATTTTTACCATTCAAGTTTTCAATTTTTTGGTTTGGAAAAAAGAAATATTCTATCTTTGATAAATAATTAATGGGGTGTTAGATGGCAAAAAAAAAAGTATGAAGTGATTTTTAACTATTTGATGGAATTTTTTTGTTAGGGAAGCAAGCAAGCTTTATTGAGCCAATCCACCTACTCTCTTTCTCTCTCTCCACTCCACCCATATTAATTTCAAATCATTTATATTCCTCTGGGTGAACTAAGACAAATGTAGGTAAAGTGCCTCTCTTAAGGACATGAACAATGGGCCTATGCATCAGAACCGGAGTCACAACCTTCCGGAAGCCAAAGGTCTCACCGCTGCGGCACACGCTTCAACTAAACCGCATAAAATGGAACAGGTGGTGTAAAGTAGAAAACAATCACAAATTTTACCTCATTTTTGCATTGTTTTGATAACATTTCCAAGAACAAACTGCTCTGATGGAAAGCAGGATGCAGGATGGACACCTGGAGTAGTCCCATACCATACAAATACTGGAATTGGTGGAATATCTTCCAGATCTTGAATTCTTTCCTAAATTAAGAACAGACAAGAAGGAAGATGGCAATCAATATCAATAAATAACTGCACACCTGTGTAACATATGTTAATGATAATAATAATTGTTGGTGTTTTTGTCACATTTAGGGCCTGTTTCTACTGGAAAGAAATAATCGATTAAAAATCGCTTTTATTCTCAGTAGAAACGGGACCAGTTTGAAAAAAGCGATTAAAAAAAATCGATTAAAAACATGCAATGGATAGCGTGTTTGAACGGCAAATAACCGATTTTGGCTGTGCACCTTTTAGCTGCAACACACAAAAAGCGATTATCAGGTGAAATGTGACATCCAGGTCAATCACTGCAAAGACTAGATCGTATTAGGCACGAACTTTAAAAAAAAATTGTCCTCTTGTTCATGTCCTAGGCCTACAAGCTAAAAACGTCAACAAACATGTGAAGTGACGAATTCATTTTGTAATTATTTTGTGGTGGGGGGATATTGGGCCTAGGCCTCTCCGCTCTTTTGGGCCTACAGTTGTCCTCGTTTGGTCGCTCGTTCATAATTGTGCCGATGAGCACAGCCGAAACATTTGCCTTCTCGCCCAACATCGTATCTTACTCCTCGTCATCATGACAGGAATGAGAAAGATACTATCCTACACAGTTAGGAAAATAAAGTGTTGTATAAACAAAATGGTGACGTACTGTAATTTCCGTTACAAAAACCGATTTTCGAAAAATCAAAAATGCAGTTGCAACGCCAGCAGGCTGTCATAGTACTCATTAAAATTTTTATTATTATTTTGTGTTTATCAGTAGAAACACACCCTTAAGCTTGTATCAACAAGGTGCCATATATAATACTTTTTATACACTTTCTCTGTTGTGATTTGATCTAATTTAAACTATAAAAATAGGGAATCTATTGTACCCTGTTAAAATGGTCTATAATGACATACAGATTAAACACCTTTTGTGACAAAATAAAGAAAAACATCAAAAACTAATTATAACATGAAATAGCACATTTAAAAGAATTAAATAAGTTAAAAATAATATAGATAAAACAGTTTTAGCTTTTTTACAGACTGTTTTGCTATGAAAAACTTTATATATTAATAGGCAAACAATGGCTGGATACAAATTTGATAAGCAGAAGCTAAAAAGTAAATGTAAGTAAATAGAACCAGAGCTTTCGGACACCACTAGTCCTTCCTCAGTAATATATTTATTTATTAATTTATTTAGGAAACTAAATATTTAGGGTTTTCAAATACTTTTAGCTCAAGTAGAATATCTTTATCATTGATAACAGAGATCTAAGAAAGTCTGAAGGTAAATTAGAATACTTAAAGGATTTAGAATTTTAACCTGAAATAAATCCATGTTAAGTTTTTTGGATCAAAAAAATAAAATCGGATGGAAGTTAAATTTAAATAAATATGTGACTAAAAACAGGAAAACCACAGTTCTAAAAATAATGTTCATATTTTATTTTAAAAAAAGAGTTTCAAATCAAATTAAAAATACTTTTAAACTATGTATATTGTCATAGAAGTTAAATATTTATACCCTTTAAGAAAAAATGGAAGAGTCTAAAAGTTCTCAAACATTTTTTTTTATGTTTATATATTGAGTTATTCCATTATATTTTAGGGTGGTCAAATATCACTTTTACACTATTTTCAATAAATTTGTGTGACCGGTGCACGATCTTCTTGTTTATTGACCTAGCAGGCTATTCTTTGAAAACAAAATGCTGATGATGCTGTTTCAAGATAAACCCTATAAAATTGTGTATAAAAAGACTGACTTAGGCTAAAACCCCAAAGATCAGCACACTATCTACAAGTTCCAGATACAGTTACGCTGTTCTAGATTTTACACATTTAAGGAAACATTGGCAAATGTACAAATTACCAAAATTGATGCTACGGTTGAATCAAAGAAGTTTACTTGAATGTCGCCAAGATTATATGTATTGGCTTACTATGAATTTCAAAATAGTTTATCAATAGTTACATCTAGTAGTAGTAAGAAATATTATACAGAATTCTTGATTTCCTACGCACATTTTGAGGAAGTACAGGTTGAATTCGTAATCTCAGGAGTCCAGATGAAGACTTGCGGAGTCTATCGGTAATTTTCCCGTTGATTTATAATTCGGCGGTACTGTCATGCCCAACAAAATACCCACGGGAGTTCCTACTCCGTGTGCAGTAATATAGCTCTTAACAGTAAATATAAAGTTGTAAAAATTGTTTGCACACTTGCAAAAGCAAGAATATTAAGAAGAAACTTAAAATTTACAAAAGGTGTCAACATATGGCAACAAATTTTTTTGCCATAATTTTACCGTCGATTTATAATCTAGTGGTACTTTCAAGACCAATAAAATACCAAATGGGACTTCTACATCAGTATGCAGAGCTTAATAGCTCTTAACAGTAAATACAAAGCTTTAAATATTGTTTGCACACTTGGTGGCAAAAGCAAGAAACTAAGAAAAAACTTAAAATCTACAAAAGGTGTTGACACATATTTCTTGCCATAATTTTACCGTTGATTTTATAATCAGGCGATACTGTCAATATCATGCCCAACAAAATACCATGGGACTTCCTACATCAGTAAGCAGATTCAGTAGCTCTTAATATTAAATATAAAGTACAAACTGATTGCAAACTTGGTGGCAGAAGCAAGAAACTAAGTAAAAACTCAAAAACTACAAAAGGTGCCAATACGTATTTGTTGCCATAATTTTACTGTTGATTTATAATCAAGCGCTATTTTCAAGGCCAACTAAATACCAATGGGACTTTCTACATCCGTATAAGCAGAGTCAATAGCTCTTAACAGTAAATGTAAAGTTGTAAAAATTGTTTGCAAACTTGGTGCCAGAGGCAAAAAATTAAGAAAAACTTAAAACCTACAAAAGGTGTCGACACATATTTGTTGCCATAATTTTACCGTTTGTGTCAGGCTCGGAAATGAGGGATTTGAGCGCAAAATTGTAAATAACTTTATATTCCCAACGAGCAACAACGGAAGATATATCAATGTTAACTGTCATATGAATGAGGAAATTGTATTTTTTCCATTGAGTATCTTACTTAAAAGGTTTTCACAAAGTGGCTTGTAAACCTATGCACTGCTCTTATAGGCTGTACTGTAATTGACTAAAAGGATAATAACCAAGTACTTTGTGTGGATGTAGCTGAATAAAAACACTAAAAATAAACAGAGCGAATGGTGGAAATGGATGATGATATATTGGAAATGGCTGTAGAAAGGAGAATTTCAAAGTCAAATTGGAAAATTTAGTTTTGAAACATGAGAGAGAAGATGATAAAAACATGTTCAAAGATTATAGAAGTAATTAAATATGATAGAGGTATACAGTATTTTTAGAAATGGACAATCTCTAGCAGAATCCTGACTAGACACACTGAGTTGTAGTTTATCATTCTCTGTAATACAATGATTTATATACATTAAAAAAAAAAAGATTTAACTAGGTCTGAATAAAAGTTTTAGTCGTATGGTAGTTGAGATTATTATGGAATATATTATTGTTATTTTGTTTAATGTTATTCTAAACAGGGGTGGCTCTAGGATATAATTTATGGGGAAAGGTGGGGGTGCCAAGATGTTTGACTGGGGGGACCTAAGTATTTATAGGTGAAACTATAGAGCGCAGATTCTGAGGGGGTGGATATGGGAGGGGGTGTCCCCTCCTCCCAAAACAAGATTTTTTTTTTAAATTGGGACTTTTAGATATTCTGCTTGACTGATCAGACCCCGACGAAGTAATTGCTGAGACAGATTTGGCTTGCTGTAGGCAGTACACTACTGGGATGGGAAAACTAGGCCTATTTTTTTTTTTTTTTATTGGTCCGACTACCCGACAAGCTTTAGCCGATGGGGGGGGGGAATTGACCAGACCGATGAGGGGTTTAAGGGGGGGACAAGGCAGGCAGGCCTCCCCCACTCCTTCCCCCTTCCCACCTACCCTGAACACTGACTTACTTTATTTTTGGGTTATAATATCCAATGCCTCTATTAATTAGAATACATAATTTTTTTTAATAAGATAACATCCTGTTTAATATTAACTTGTAACTTTAGACATTGTATTTGCCTGTTATATATCTACCACCTGTCATAAAACAGGGGAAAACCCTCAAAATATTTAATTAAACTATTAAATAGCTAATTTAAAAATATTAATAAGCTACAAACTTTTAGTGAAAGCCTGATCAAAACAAATAGGTTTTAGCTAATGTCAGACCTATCACTAGCACAAAATCCTTGTTAATTACCAGTCAATTTTAGAGACTTATTCGCAGCATGCAGGGATAGTACTATTATTTTCAATGGCGAAGACAACATTTTACCATTAAATTTTTAATTTAAAAAACTTAAATAGGTTTTTTTTTAGTATTTAGCTCATCACAAACAATAAATCTTAAATTTTCTACAATATACATTTATTTTTTATCTGCTATTCAGGTTCTGTCAATGAATCAAATTACAAAAACTTCCTATATGCTACCTATAAAATGATCCCATAGGCTGAAAACACAGATTTAAAAATATTTAAAACAGCCGAAAACAAGAATAATTTTCCTCCGCAGCAGAAAGAATTTCAAATACAATAGTCACTTTCAAGGTATCTATTTCTGTGAAATGTTAAAAGCATTCAATTGTCATTAGAAAGAGCTATAAATTCATTAGATTTAACAGACACCAAGTTAACAATAGAATTCTGTGCGAAATTAGTCATCTGTTAGCGGTCTCACACACGAATGACCGTAACCACAACGTCACCATATTCTCAAGGGAACCCCGATCTATGTGCAGCTGAATTGTAAATGTCATCAACTGCAGAGATGTTCGCAATGTAGGAAAGTACTTAAGTTGTCATTCTAAAAAAAAAATAAGTTTTTCCGCTCTTAAAATTAATCCTCTTTGCCAATCACCATCATTATTATGAAGTTTATTGCCAATTTATATCCACCAAGAAAGCTATCTCTATCATTATTAATTATTATCATTACCAAATTATTATTTGTCAAGCTAATTACAAATATAAAAACATTTGAAACTCTGGAAAAAACGTAGGCGGGAAAAAAAATGTGATCTTTACTACTTATAAAGGATAGTTTTAACTGATTAAAAATGGTTAATATATTCAGTTGAAGTTGGGTATATTTAAAAAAAATCTTTCTACTTTAATTGACCTGTACGAAGCACGAACTACTGTTGACCAAACCAGTACTGTTACGGGAAATATACTCAAGATCCAACACAGAGTTGTTGGCCAGAATACGCTCAGCTTTTGAACAGACCTTTATAATCTTTGTAATTTTTTTTCGCACAAGACCAAATACATTGCTTTACCGATTAATGGCACGTAGGAAATCCATGATTAAAGATGGAAGCTAAAAGCTAAATAAACAACATACTACAGTTTACCATCCAATTCAATCCTCTCTAACTCCAAGACCCCTCTAATAACTAAACAATCTTAAACTTTTTAACACTAAGCTAATCCTCTACTTGTGGACCGAACTCGGAGACCACCCTAAATTTTCAGGTTGCAAAAGGTGGTCTCGAATTGGAAGGGGGAACTGTTTTAATGACAGCATGGTGGGCAACACCAAAACATGTTAATTGGACATTGGTGAACGTCTTTTATAGCCACTTAAAATGCTTTGAATAAGGGCTGAGTAAGAGCATTATATAAAGGAACATTAAAAAAAGAGGCCTGCATATAGGAATTGTGCATAAGGGTGAATTTATATAACAATATATAAGTACAAGCTGAAATAGCATAGAATGTGTTAAAGATGTATTGTCCCTTGAGAAAAAAAAAATAATAAAATTTTATTTTCAAATTACCTTGCCAATTTTTCAGTAAATTACAAATTATTAACATGAGCATAGAAATTACTAAATTCAAAAAATGTGTACCCTGACTTTTAAACTAGATAACTATAATAAAGTAATAAAACACTTCTTCCAGTGAACTGAAGTGTTTGTATCATTTGTTGCTGTAAAATTATGGGTAAACATTTTTTTGTTGATAATTTACTTACTTCAAAATGGGCACATTAATTTCAGAATGATTTTCTTTTTCTGTATTTTGCATGGGACAATATATTTTTAATGCATATGGTTAAATTGTATTATGTTGTTGGTCATTGATCCCATAAATTCAAAGGCAATGGCAACGAGTTGATTTTTTTTATTTAAATATCATACACAAGTTTGCCGTCTGGCATCTTTTCTGCAATGAGTCCCATTTGCATCGTTCGTAACATTCTTCTACGTGACGGTCTCCTTCTGTTTGATATATATCAAATCACACGCAAGCTGCCGGATCGCCCTTTGACATTTTCTATTATAACAGTATCTTTTGTCGTGCTACTAATGTACTTATTACTAATGTATTCTCCCTGTTAAAGGCATGCTATCGCATCGGCATTATTTTCTCCTGAGACAATTTAATTTATTTTTTCAATTATTTAGATTTCACACATTTCAACAGTAAGTACATTTGCAAATACAGGATGAACCATTGTGATGCTCCATAAACTAAACTTGTGTTCACACTAGACATCTTTTTTTTTTTGTCAAATTTGTACGTATGGTTAATTTCTGTTTTTTCTTATTCAGACCAAAAAAATTAAATATCACTCCTTACTAAAGTATAAAATTACCAAATTTTACGCAGCTATAAAGTTACACTAGTTTTACAAAAAGATGTGCATTCACACACTTGTGTAAATGTTATAATTTGTTACACTATGTTATGTGAAGCTTTACAAACGAAAGTCGTGTTCACACTGGGTGTTTTTTTGGTCAAATTTACCATGTGCATGGTGAAAAAATCCTTAGACCTGTGACCTCTGAAGATTACAATTGTTACAGATGTTACATTAATGGATGTGCATTTACACTGAAATATAATGATTTGTTACATTGTTATATTTTGCTAGACTTTTGTATGTGTGAATTGGGTGTATGTCTCACTAGATGGAAATTAATAACTTTATATTCCTTTAAGAAAAAAAACAACTCTGTGGTAGACAGATGAAACTTGGTGTTTATACAGAATGATTTCCTGAATTCAAAGTCTTACTGTATCTTCTCAGCTGACCCCCCAACCCCACCAAAAAAACAAATTATAATATATATTATCATCAATCAACATGATCTAATAACACTTGGTAGACCTATACAATAGTACTTTATGTAACGTAATAAGATTAAGAATGGATTGACCATGAGATGGTTCACCCTTGAACTACGCCAACTTTCACAAATATCATACAAGTAACATTAATTACCGACAAAATAAATTACAAAAAAATTAATTAAACAGGAAAAAGACCAAGGAAAAGTATTTCCTGGTCGAAAGATTATACATAATAAACAAGTCTTCTAACAACAGATACTAATTTAAAAAACATGCTTTTCGAAGCATTTTGGGAGGAAAATCAAAATAAATTAATTTCTAAAAAGACACAGTGAAAACAAATGAGTAATATTTGGTCAAATTACAGAGCCACACCAACTTCCTGATAAACAGGTTTAGTCAGAAATATTAGAAATTATAATAAGTGTGGTCACTTCTGTCATTCTATCATATTAATAAGTGTATCTGAGCACCTGGAGATTGCATAACTTTAGTTAGTCACAAACGACCGAGATACCGGAATAGCAATTTCTTTGAGAAATATGAGAAATGAAATGAAAAAAATGCAATTATGAAAAATACAACATGAAAGGTGAATAATAAAATAAAAACATAAATATTAATATAAATGTAAAATGAAGTAATAAAAATGAAAAGAAAAAATGAAATGAAAAATTAAATGAAAAGAAAAATAAAATGAAAACGAAATGAAAAAATGAAAGGAAAAATGAAATAAAAAATTGATTGAAAAATGAATGGAAAATGAAATAAAAAATGAAATGTAAAATGAAATGTAAAAATGAAAAATGAACATAGAAATTAAAAAATGAAATGATAATAATGAAATGCAAAAAATGAAGAAGTATTGCTTTCCTTGGATATACAATTTATAAATACCGTATATTACATTGAAGTGCCAGTAATGATGAGATAGGAGATTTGGAGGGGGGGAGGGAAGGGCGCCAAGGCGAGGAAGGAGTAGCTTAACACCCTACCTTCCGTTTACTAATTTAATTGATACAATATCTAGATCAATCCTCCTTCAAGGATTTCTTACTGCAGAGAAGATGATAAAAAATGTATACATTCATATCAATATCTAACATATATGTATTCATATATAGGTTATTATACCAATTACCCTCATTAAACACAAAATTAGAGAACCCCTGCTGTCACATTATTACTTTTCCCTTCCTTAATAATCTGTGTCCCCTTGGTAATCATCATCAATAATGTTAATATCCACCTGAGAGTTTACAGACATAAACTAGATCTCTTATCTCATCTTCCAGTTTCGATGGGCGACCTTAATTCTCATACTGTTCATTAATATATTTGTAGTCCTCGAAATATTGATACCTGATTCAAACAAGATAAAAGTGTTACATGGGGCACGTACTAAATGTTACAAGGACTTCCCAAAATATTTCTACTGAAATCAATGTCCTCGTCTTCACACAACTGAATTTTAAATGTTGCAAAAAATCAGTACAATTGGTACGCAGGAAATACTTGCGCAACGCTACAGTAAAAGATAAGCTTCGTTTTGGGAGCATGTGCACAGCTCAATGGTGCACAGCTCAAAGATGATATCTTGAGAGTGTTATTCCGAGCACACGCCTTGCCAAATATCTTAAGCCAAAGTGATTACATAGAGAACAATAACGCGACAAGGAGCATACGCCGGGTGACTGATTATTTTTATGGATCCAAGACAATCGAGAGACTGCAGAATCGGGTCCAATAGGAGGAATGGGAAAACATTCCCACAAAACCCCGCCTCCCCAATGCCATGTATTGGGGAAAAAAATATGTGCCCCCACCACCCAGCACTCTTGGATAGTGCGTAATGAAGCACTCAAAGAGCAAGGCTAGATTTGTAGACTGGCCAGTATATGCCCATCTTTACAAGATATTACATGAATGGGTATTAATTTACAACAACACAATGTAGCAGAGTGCATATAGAATAACTTGGTAGTTAAAGAAGCTTGCCTTCTAATCCTAGAGTCCAGGGTTCAAATCCTGTCACAGCAGGATTTTTTTTCTGACAAAAAAATATCCACTCCCTAGGCTTCATAAAAGAGACATGTTTATAAAGCATCATTCCATTCTCTAACTGACAAGTAGGCCTACTTGCTATTGGATGTGAACAGAAAACAAAAATGAAGGTGTTTCAATGTCTTCTTTATCCACAACCCTGGCCCAACCTACCTCAGGAAAACCATTAGTCTAAGTTTTAACTACTGTATTTGATGGAGAGAGGGCTTCCGATACAGACATCTTCAATTCGTGATGAGATACGTACATAAACTGCAACATTTTTATAGCTCTGTTTTGAAAAGATCAGATGCGTACAATCCTACATAAATTGTTGTATGCCCACAAATCAATTCCACTCCAGCTACTCTTATGATTCCTCTAATTTCAGTTCGGGCAGAAAATCAATTGATTTGAGATATGCAGACTTCTGGATTTCCATGTCTATATTTCATCCCTGTACATTTTGATGATTTACTGAAAAATAAGAAACGGATTATGATGGTCCAAACATTGAGGCTATCCTTTCCATTAAATTTCTCGATTTACAACACAAATTTGAATTTAATTTGTACGACTGATATTTCTATATATCAATGTATATCACATTCCAGATTTATATATACATCATAAATTACACAATATTCATAAATGCAGGAATCAGATTTCACTTGTAAAATGATCGCTTTTATTTAACCAGTTGAGATACAGTACAATATAACTAAAGTCCATACTATAAAATTTTCTTTGACAAAAAACTGTTGTACGCAAATAAAATGATGTGCCTACAATTATGGTCATGATGTGATGTCATCATGACCATATCTAAACATGTTTTATTATATTATATTTATTTGGAATCAATATATATAAAAACATACAATTTACAAATAAGACAACGGCCTATCACAATTCAAAACATGTGCATTGGAGTGTTTGTTTCTAAATAACAGTTGAAATATTTTAAGGCTGTGACTTGGCAACTATTATGAGAAAATCTAAAAGACTTTTATGAACATTCAAACAGCTTCTATTAATAAATATTTCATTTTTTTAAATATTATTTATTTTTATTCAGGCACACAAGACAAAGGCCTACCACAATTCTAAGCAAATTTAAAAATCAACAGATCCAGACAGTTGAAAGTGAAAATACTGTCATCAAAAGATGTGCCAGTCCAAACTAGAATTTATAAATGGTCATTAATTAAGCAAGAACATACCAGTAACAATAAAAATGAACAATAATAAATATAATTATAAAAATATAAATAATGAACAATAATAATTATAATTATAAAAATATATATTTCATTTGTGTACTACATCACACACGCAATTTATTATACTACAGTAATCATTGTATATTATTTAATTTCATTTAATAATTAGATTGTCAAATGACAATCGATAGACTGGACAGGACAAAATGCTGAATTAAATAATCACAAAATTGCGTTTCACTGACTTTTTACCAGCCAGCATTGCCCGAGGTGGGTGTCCAATGTCTGCAATAGAATGGCCATGTCTCCAACGTAAAGTCCGATTTTCCTGATGAAAGCAAAAGTGGGTAGAACCATGGCATCACAGAACCCCCACGAAGTAGTGATCCAGAGAAAAAAGCCCCACAAAATTTGGGACAATTTAGGGACCTGAAAGGCTTAAAAAAATATATAGAATTTTTTTCCCTCCCTGATAAATTGTGCCAAGATATAATATATGTCCCCTTGAAAATGACAATTAAAAAAAACCATAAAAATAAATTTTGAAATTTAAATTTTAATTACAATATATCTATACTTGTTAAAAGAGCTATAGACCTCTGCTCTTAATTTACCAATTATTGAGTACATACTCAATTAAGTATTAACAGTGTCAAAGTAGATATGGTTGTAAAGGAATCAGAAACTTGTATCCTTGGCCACGATTGCCTTGAGTTTTTTTAATTCATAAGAGATTATGGTACCCTTGATTTTATCAGCTTTAAAATCTTTAACCATGACTTTCCAATGAGGGCAGTATAACAGTTGAGGAATAACTTACAGCCTGGCACTGGGAGTTTAATGCCTTAAGGAATCGGATCCTATGGCCGATAAGAGATCTCCACTTAAGGAATGTCTAGATATTACCTCATTGCCCTAATATAAACAATTAACTTTGCAATTCCAGGATACATAAATATAAAAATATAAAATATAAACAATTATTAAGCACTAGCAGGATACATAAATATGTTTCTTCTACGTTATCATATGACATTTAGACTTAGGCTGTAATTGTATAAGGCACGGCTGAATTACATGGTGGTAGCAGCACAAGAAAAGCTACTAATTAGAGGAGAGGTTTTCAATATTGTTTAGATAATATACTGATGCCATTGACAACATAATTGGGTCATAGAAAAACATTTTCATATCAGGAGTTTAGGCCAAGACTCCAAAAATAACTAGTAGTATTTTATGCTCAAAGTGTTCTAAATGACCCTGTATAATACTTTTTCATGCATGTAAACACAAGAGTCTATCCTGTGATTGGTTGTAATTCAATACACTTTCTTTTTTTATCAGAACTTTCAAAATTTTGCCAATTTCAGGCTCAACAAAATCTTCTTATTTTGTTTTTATAAAACGCAGAAAATTATTATTGTACAGCAGTATATTACTGTAGAGTTTTTAGAGGGTACAGTATTCCATAGTCACATCTTTGCCCAGGCTATGTTTTTATTTTTTGCCGGTTTCAGGCTTAAAATGTTCTTATTTTGTTATTATTTCACACACTTTTCCAACATAGAAAAGTATTATTGAACAACAGTATTACTGTACTGTATTATAGAGGGTATTACATAGTCACACCCACTGCACATAAGGTACACATAAGATTTGTTGTTTTTTTTCTAGTTTAAAAAAAAAATAACAACCTCATTTAACTTTTTTACCTCAGCATCAGTTTGTTCTTATATTGTTCTTTAAGCAATTTAAAAAAAATGTGTAGTCTAGATGCTATATTCAGCAGCCCTCCATTCACTCAGTCATGATCTTTTCACAAAATATAGTACAAACATAAGTTTGGAAGAAAGGAGTCAAATCTTTTACGAATAATGAAAAAAATGATGAGCCGCAAATTATGATATTTATCCTTTTATCAGTTAAATATTTGGAGAAGGTCATGACCCCTTACACTAATGCACCAACTGAATAGAATAGCATTAGCACATGGTAATATATTGAAAATAGCAAATATGAGGTGTTGTGGCAAAATGGCTAAGTTGTAGCAAAAATTGAAATTCAAGTTATTGGTATTTTCAGATACCGGAGTATGTGATCTTTAAAATGAGGGGTCATTCATTAAAATTGGACATTTTAAGCCTAAGTTGTTGGAAAGTGAACGTACTCTTAGAATCAAGATAAACATGATTTTAAGTAATTGCCTTTCAAAAGTTATTTGTGCCTACATTGTTTAATAGAATGGACTATCAAAATAACGTTAAATAAACAACTTGTTGACCACTTCCAGAACTAATACTTTGGTATATGATTAATAAGACATTAAACTGTTGATCTATATTGAAAAACAAATTTGGATTTTTAGGCAATTTTTTGAGCTCCCATATTTTATAGCTCATTTACTCAATACTGGCC
>NW_022698468.1:457247-475686 GCF_011630105.1 Anneissia japonica
CCCTCCATTCACTCAGTCATGATCTTTTCACAAAATATAGTACAAACATAAGTTTGGAAGAAAGGAGTCAAATCTTTTACGAATAATGAAAAAAATGATGAGCCGCAAATTATGATATTTATCCTTTTATCAGTTAAATATTTGGAGAAGGTCATGACCCCTTACACTAATGCACCAACTGAATAGAATAGCATTAGCACATGGTAATATATTGAAAATAGCAAATATATAGAAATATATGACTGAAGTTTGGAACACGTGCATTGAAGTGTTTGTTTCTGAGCTTATTAAGAGCTATAACAGTTGAAACATTTTTAAGGATGTGACTTGGCAACTATCATGAGAATATCTAAAAGACTTTTATGGGCATTCAAACAGCTTCTATCAATAACTATTTTATTTTTTAAAATTTCATTTATTTTTATTTAGGCACACAACACACCAAAGATTGTCAATATTAGCATATATATCACTGTCCAACTTGTAGGTGACATAGCTTTCACAAGACAAACATGCACACACAACGCTTTACTCAAGCTAAATCTGCATATGACGTTTAGGGAGTGGAGTTGATTGTGAGAAAACTTTTCTGCAACACTGACAAGAATTGAACCCAGGACCCTGGGAATGGAAGACAAGCACCTTAACAACCAAGCTATTCAACTCCACTCTTACTACGTTATTGTTTACGTATTCATTATTAGTGTCTTATTTTGATTTTGATTTGTTTTACTAACAATTTGTATTTAAATGTTAAATATCTAAGGCCATGTGAAAAAAAAAGTTGTTGATTGCCCCTCCAGAAAAAAATCACCCAAACAAGTGTTTATAGCCAAAACTCACAAAAATACTGTCTTTCCACATATAATTTTTTTTTATATATATAATTATTTTGTCTTTCAATTGTTTGTATATTCTTCCTGATCAAATGCTACACTGGAAGATCCGGCAAAGTCAGCCACCATTTACATGAGGCCTTGCATTCCATAGGTGGGAATTCAAAGACTTGGACTGTTTTATCAATGGGGTGGTTTAAATACTGATTTAAAAAAAAAAATAAAATAAAATAAAAAACCTCCCTCCCTACTGACTTAAAAAAA
The DNA here is from genome assembly GCF_011630105.1 of Anneissia japonica. NCBI lineage: Eukaryota > Metazoa > Echinodermata > Crinoidea > Comatulida > Comatulidae > Anneissia > Anneissia japonica. The sequence goes on from NW_022698468.1 coordinate 458,348, forward strand.
AAAAAAAAAAAAAAGGACGATCATCAACTATTGTTTTTTACATGGCCTAATTGTATTTTTTTATTTTTTTATGTATTCTTTATATTAAGCACTTTTTAAAATCTTTGCAAATGTTTGTACTTTTTGATGACTTGGAGAACCCTTGATATTGCTTCACTTTTTGTTATCCTTGGAGGATATTTTTATTGTATACTATATCCTAAAAAATATATGAATATATCTGAGCTCGATACTAAATTGTCAGGTATTCTTAAGAACTAGAACTTCTAGAATGAAATTGTGAATTCCTTCGAGAGGAATTTTTATTTATCATTCTCCACTCATTTTCTGGTACAATTCTTCTAATATTTCATTTAATCATACTGTAGCAACTTATTGGAGCATTTCTTAGGAATTTTAATTGAAAACTGTCAAAGTTGGCACCTAATATCCTTGAGGAAAATTCCTCCAAATGATTACACAATCACTGAAGTAAATTAACTTTTCAAAATGAAGGCTATGAACAATCTATTTAAAGTATAATTCAAGTGCGCCCTCTTATGTTCACTACTATTCATTATATTATCCCTATAAGCCCGGCATTCATTGCTTCGTTCGTACGACCGTCAAATTCAACTCTACTCCCTGTAAATTTTACATTTGGCAACACCATCTGCTGATTGTCTGTGGCTTGTTGAACAAGATCGGGATTAAAAAATTGTGCAAGCGTTGTCGCGTTGCATTTTCCGTTGAATGGTGGTGCTGACAACCATTGGGTACAGAGAGTTCCTGGCTTTAGAGAGTGGTATTCTTCACTGACACTATAATATATTTTGAGCCTGCAATAATCAACATCCAAATCCCACATCCATTTTCAAAATGTAAACATCCTCAATACTACATCCCTACAATTGGCTGTAATGCACCTAATTAAATCTGCTTTCCTGTTAGGAATATTCCCCATGATAAACATACACCTAAAATGCTCCATAAGTCTCACTGGAACTACGAAGTGGAGTTGTTCTTGTTTTTTTTGAAGGAAAACAACAGATGAACGGACTCGAACCCAAGCTCTTTGGATTAGAAGGCAAGCATTTAACGACAAGCTACTATACCAACTCTACTCCATAAAGTTGATATGCAGTCACCTCAAGAAGTAAAGCTTAGGTTTCCATAAAAATCGCTACAGGCTATCGCCGACTCCTTTTGGCGAAGCTGATTGGTCAGTTGAAACAGGGAGCGTTCCCAAAGGCATCGGGGACAGCTACACAGTGCAAGGATTGCAGTGAAAGCCCCGCAATGACTGTGTAGCGATTCTATAGAAACCAAGCTTGAGCTTCTTTAGTATTACTATAGGGGTCATAACACTCAATACAAAAACTATATTCACTAAAACAACAAGTTACAATTAGCTGATTTTAATTTGACATGTCACGATCTATTCATTCTAAATTAGCAATCCTAAATACATAATTTTACGCCTGAATATGGGCGCACATCGCTAATTACGTTGTCGAAAAGCTATTCGGTTTCTTTTCTAATGTAACAGCACATTAGAAAAGGAAAACACAATACTCATGTGTCTGGCGCTGAAATTGTGGAAGTTTAAGAGAATAATTGGGTTGTCTGCGAGTAAATTAACCTAAATGGGGAACATTAGAGTTTGCTCGTTGTTTAATGTCCTTATAGACTTGACATTTTGCCAACCACTAATGAGTACTCTCGAGAAATTCCAACAGAAATTATCAGCTGTTTCCATACCTAATGTCGCAAATGTACTGACTTGTTAAAAGAACAAAGGAACAGACGCAGAGTAGGGGCTAATAACAACATATGAACAATTTACACACTGTTTATTGCAATCCGGTGTATTACATTTAACATGGGAAATTGTCCCATTATGAAAGTATGATTAGCGAAACATTTCCCTCTTACAGAATCATATATCTAGCAATGATTTAATTGCTTTGCACTCTGAAATATATAATTCAAGTTATATATGAGGCTCGCCATCCCAAAAACAGTGTACTGTCGCTATATGTTAAACTGAGAATTTCATAAGAATGTTACTTTCTCTGTACTTTCGTACAGAGAAGTTGTAATACTTTACAGACTTTTAACTCATAGCATTGGCAATATTAAGCTAATTTCAGTAAATGACCCATGGGTCATAAAATAAAAAAATTTTTTTTTTTGCTTTGGTCACTGATGTTGGTTCTGGATGCAAAAGTGCATACATGATAATAAAATAATAGCATATATCTCACTCTTTCTAATAATAAAGTGTACTGTATAGGAAAATCGTATTGTGAAAGGTGTGTACTAAAAGAATATTGAACATGAAGCCCACATACAAGTCCTATTATACTCTTGAGACTAATGGGGGCGCTATACATTTTCATTAGTACTCAATACCCTCAAATGAGGATTATGATTTTGCAACCTACAGTATGACACTTCAACTAATAGTCTTAACCTCTTTTTAACTAATAATAATGACAAGTGTTCAACATTTATGAGTTCGAACATAAGTAGAACTCATAAGTGTTAAACATTTATGAATTCTACTTATGTTCGAGTGGACAGAAAGTGAGAAAAAGTAATAATCAATGGTAAACTGATGATGGAGATATCGTACGATGGTAAGGGAGACTTTGTACGACAAATCCAACTTCACTGTCATTGAGCGCTAGAAAACGTGACGCTGTCTGCTGATTGTCGGTGGCAGTCTGAAGGGATCGTTATTAAAAACGGTATGTTGCGCGCGCATGGTGGTGTTGCATTCTCCATTGGCGTCAGCCGATGACCATCGGGCGAATGAGTGTCCGACTCTACAATCTATTAATAGTTTGAGAATTAAGAAATTAATTAGATTCATGGGAAAAGAAGTAGAAAACCTTTATGTACAGTACATGCACAATTATACATGTTAGAATTAATTATATATTTATGAGCCCCAAGTAAAGCAAACATCAGATCATAAGAGAATCTCTTATAGCAGACATAGTGGACTAGTTCTTTTCACCTTTTCATAAAATAACATATTAGATAGTATAGACCACTATTAATTTTATCTGGAATGATATTATTATTACTCAATCTCATAATTTAAACCATTTTATAATAAGCTACTGATATTACCAAGTTCTAGATCGGTGTGTCTGATAACCATGAGTTATGGCACAATCCTACTGCCATAGTTGGTCATTATTCCAATGGGATTTAGTATCAGGAAACCGCGTGATTCCTTGCACAAGCGGTTGAAATCAAACGGATAATTGATATGTGATAGTTATCAAAAAATGTACAATATTCTCACTGATGGGCATATCATATTTCGCTAGTATGAGGATTGATTGGAAACAAACAGCATGTACTCTACTGTACTTTTATTGTATTTTATTAACAATTATTATATTATATAATTATAATAAATATACATATTTACTGATTATGATTAACACCAATGTTTTAATTGCTCTATTACACAATTATACCAGTGTTGTATGCTTTCTATATGAACAATATAAAAGAAATGACAGTAGCACTTTTAAATTAACTTGTAAAATTTAATTTCTAGCTTTCATCCACACAGTGGATCTTTATCAGGAGACTCTACAAATGGGATAGCAATCATTTACAATATACAGTGAAATAATGAGGAATCAGAAAAATAAATTCATTATATTGGACTGACCACTATTATGCACTTTTATTATATTGTATAATATTTTCTTTTACCCCCAACTTGCCAATTATGTAACTACTGTATCTTTCAAAATGGTTTTATTTTATATAAGATATTATATAAATCTAGAAACTATAGGATGACAAAAGAAACTTATCTTTAACTTTAGATTCACATTTTTTATCAAGAAAAAAATACATGTCTTAAAACATAACTGCCTAACTTGCAATTGCTAATAAAAAAAAAACCCGATATTATACAAATGTATTTATGTACATACAATCAGAAATGACATCTGCACATAAAAGGAAATTGACAGTCAAACAATAAATTCTAAGAATCTTCAAATATAAAATATTAACATTTGATTGACATATTTGATTGACTGATTGATGTTGGATGGACATTTGATACGCCGAAGAGACAGGAAGAACAACCCCAAATCATTACCTTTTTGAGTATTAAATGAGCATTCTTACCAGCTGATTCAATTTCTTGTCATATCAAATTTGTAACCAGGATTTGAAGGGGGTAAAAAGGTCAATGGGTGCCTAGAAATCCTGGGGCAGTGCAAGGGGCTCTTGTAAGAGCTGAAGCAATCTAGCATACAGTATAAATGCAGTGGCATACCTAGGAGTTTTGTAATGGGGGTTGATAAAGGGAAAAAAAGGAAGTGGGAGACTTGCTTAGGTGAAGAGGGGTCTCTTATACGGGGCTAGCTCACAAAATAAGGTCATTTGAGGTGATTTTAACTACATGACCATGTTTTTTTTATTTGGTGGGGTGGGGGGGCAGAAGGAGACTGGTATTTTTTGGTGGGTGGAGCATTCACCCTGTGCATCCCCCTAGATATGTCACTTTTAAAATTGTGAATTTCATAATCGTTTTGGTAGCTTTATTTTAATATCAGAGTGGGGTTTCGTCCAATCTTAAAAATATTGCTTATAATAAAGTTAATCCATACCAGTCTAAAATCCCTTAAAAGTTTTCTGCCCGTTTTTACATTTCTTAGTAGAATGTTTATTGGCTGACTACAGGCCTGGACATCAATTATGTTGTGCAACTAAGGTCATTGGAAAGGTCAATTAATACATTCTGCACCATCTGTCATTTTAAATTTTTTAGATTTAGTCTGTCAGTCATTATTTTATCTAATTATATTCTGGTGATTTTTATGGCCTTGAAAATATGGGTTTGTCATGCCAAAAAACTGTCTTTTTTTTAAAGTCTGTAGCATTTATCATCATAAAAAAGATTTGTGTCATAAATAAGCACCACGCCCCTTTAAATCTCGGGTTGGCCATCAGATCAGGAGGGGGGTTTAAACATTCACTGTACATTTTGCTGGTGTCTTTGGGCGGACAATTTACCTACGGTTGTCACCCAAAAAACATAAGTGGGACAGTTCAAACACCAAGCGCTGACTAATTCTGCAATATTAAGTATGGTCCATTCAAAGATTCAAAATAACTTTATTGCAAACTTAAGGAAAATTTGACATGTCTGATCCAATGACTGGGGTAATAATGTAATAAGCGCATAAGGGTCATGACAATATGCATGTTATACAGTAAGTATAACATTATTATTTTTAGTACATATTATTTACAAGTATATCTCATATAAATATGGCCACTAGAAATCAATATTTGCTACCATGGGAATCGTTCAATTCTGTCTAAAATATGCTAACCAGGTCTTGAACTGTTAGCATTACATTCAGTTCTGTAGCCACGATTTTCAATACAGTGCAGTACATCAAGGTGGACCCACTTTATGCGTAAATTCAAATAATGTGGACCCATTTTTTTTAAAGTTCACCCATCTTTACGCACCAATATGAAAATCTAGACTCTTTTTCTTAAAAAGTTGATCAATTTTAATGCAAAATATGAGAAATCTGGAGTCATTTTTAAAAAAGTGGACTCATTTTTGACAAATTAGACCCATTTTTTGTGGACCCAATAGAAAATTTGTGCGAGGGACTGCCCCAAGTATTCGAATAGCTGTCTACAAATCGATTACATTATGTGCAAACTTTATATGGAGTAATATACGGTGGGAACTAACCGTACTGCAAGACGGGTGCTTAATAAGTTGACTATTATTGAACAAATAATAGTTTCCTAACATGCAGAATATATATACTATAATATTTACATTTAAATACAAATGGTTGCTTTACAAGAAGACTGTATTGTGGCGCCCTCAAGTATACTTGTACTTAGTTGGCAATCAACGTTTTAAAGGACAGAGTTCGGAAATATAGTTATATTTTAAACAGGTGAGCTCGAAAATCATTGCTACATCATCTCACGAGGGAGCCCTATAAGTCACATATCATGAGCTATTTGCAATTATTACCAATTTGATACAATCATAAGACAATATCTGGTTCAGTTGGAGTTTTTCTTTTACAAAATGCCACAACTGTTAGTAATTTTTCTAAGAAAACTCTCATATTTCTTCCTTTTAGCAATTCCAAATTACCTCATTATTTAATATGGAGCATCCAAGAAAACCAAAATGAATTGGATAATAGATTGAAAGGGAGAAAATTATTTTCTTATTTAGCCAAATGTTTCTGACAAAATTATATAAGAAAAAAAGTAAAAGTAACTACCTAGTGATAAAGGGTGCCCTTAGACCCTCGTCAGATAACTACTGCGTACTGTAGTCATATAAAGCAATGTTGCAATCAGATTAATAAATTCTAATTATTTTTAAGAAATATCGTTATTAAGATATTTCATAGCAATGGCAGGCAAAATAAAATTTAATGAAAAATTTTTAATATTTTATTGTGGCGGGTATGATAACAAGACAGAAATATAATTTTATAATATTTAAATTATTATTAACTGCAGTCAGTGAACTAACAAAAATTAATTAATTATAAAAAAGTCTAGCCTTAATAGCAATAAAGTTTTAGAAAATTTACATTCTCAACAGGTGGTCTCGAAATCAACTGTAAATTTTTCTCATGAGAGAGCCAAATCAGTCACCAGCGATCTGCGACTATTACCAATTTAATACAATCATAAAACGTTACTTTGGTTTAGGTGGACAATTATAGAGCTTTTTTTTATTTCAACAAATGCTACAACTGTTGGTAATTTCTTTCAAGAAATTCTCATATTTTTGGCTTGTAGCAATTTTAAAACACCTCATTATTGTACGTAGCATTTAGGAAAACTAAGATAAAATGGAAAAGTCGTTAAATGAAAAATATCATAAAGTGAATCCATGAACAAAATACTGTATTTGCCATTGCTGTTCCTATAAAAAGGCAAATTACAGTAATTCGCTTTACTAACCAATTACCAATGAAAAATAACAGAAACAAACAACGTAACTAATTTACGAAGAGCAAAATTTTCATCTCTGACACAGAAAGACTGAATATTTATTTTCAGTTATTTATTTTATAGGATTTTCTTATATCGCTTATATCCAGAAAACTACTGAAAGCGCTTTATTCCCTGGTCATTGGATATAGATCCAGGGTTTAGTTATTTTGGTGCGAAAACAATTAGCCAAATTTAATATTGATTAGCCAAACCAAAGTCGTAAAAAAAAATGACAACAAACAGGAAGTGGCTTGTTTAGATCGCCAAATTTTGTTTAAGTATTTGCGCTTGCGCAGTTCAATGTTTAGAATCACATGGTTTCATTTGACTTTTTTCTGGACGGACGGTTTATAAGATTAATTTATCATGCACCACGCTGCACGCATTACAGCTGATGGTACTGTGGGAGAAAAGGGCGTCGCAAGGCGGTCAACTCTCCAGCGAGCGCCTCTCAAGACTAATCTTAGGCCTAAGTATTTCGATGGTTAGCATAGCGACTGTGGCAGTTGTTTGCAATTTTATGGGTTTTTTTTCTCTGATTTTCTTTGATTATGTTTCTCTATGTATAGGCCTAAGAATGACACAAAATTACCTGACCTTTTTCAAGAGGGAGAAACCTTGAAATTTGAAGAAATTAAAGGTCATTAAGACACACCTCAAAAGTTGGGAAAGCTCATTTCCAGCCATCTAGGAATAAAAAATTTCCCGGACCCCAATTCAATTGGGGGTTTTTTTGGAAACATTTTGAACCCTCTCTTTCAAATCCAGGATCCCCCTTGGTCATCTATGCATGCAAGAACGTTGAGCGCTCATTTTCATCTTTATCCTAGGGAGCATGTTTGGCCCGAAACTATGTTGTAAAAGAGGATGAGAGAATATTCTGTCCTAGAGCTCCCTATTTTCTGACATACCCAACCAAACGTTTTGTGTTTGTTGGGTTTACACTATTTAAATGTTAAAACAATATGCAAACATCACAGTGACTTCAAACTAAAAACTATGTCATTCCTTTGATGCCACGTTGGTTTATTTGTCTTTCGATTTCTACAATCATTTTAAAGCATTTGTTGAATCTTTCAATATAAAACGTGATTCACGAAGGTCAAAAAATATGCAATTAATGATATTTTCTATTAGTTCTTCAATGGTTTCATATTTTGTTGCATTCAATCGTCATAATTTTAGACATAATTCTTGTCTTTTGGGAATCAGCTATAACCTTGATGGCGGCATCAAAAGGGCCGACGCCTTAGCAACCAGTTAATAAAATGACACAAGTTTCGTCTTCATTTTTCTGACAGATGTAACAATTCTTTTTTTATAATGTGAGCACCTGCTGTAGTGAATAAAGGATATAATTTTTAGCTAATTTCATATTATGGCATGATTTCTAGAAAAATATTTTCTAGTTTTATATTCATTCATACTGTATGCCAAATGGTTTGCAACCTACGTGTACATGGTAACAAATACCACCAGGTTTTTTGGCTTTCTCTTCTAGCCCAGTTTTGACGATTTGCAACATGCAACAACAAACTCGTTTATGATACAACAGTAAAGCAGGGCACTCACAGCTCCGGACGGTCGTTGGCCGACACAATTCTATGGAAAACACAATACCACGATGAGCGGATCGTTTTTACTGACGATCCTTTCAGACAGCCACCGAAAATCAGCAGACACCGTTGCTCATAGGAAGCGGAGTTGGATTTGTCGGCCGATGTAGCATTGAGTGCCCGGCTATACCGTTTTAGATTTTTTTGGTTGTATTTAATATAAAACAATATGGGGAAGGGGATTAGGCTCAATAGGGTGGGGGAGGCAGGGTCGCTCAGAGAAAATCATCAATCTAGTAACTAAAGTCCCTGACACCCATTTCTACAGAAAACCTTAGTTTCCAGAGTGGTTCAGTTAAATTTAACAATAACAGTAAATATCATACATATTAAAAGAGAAATAGTTAACTACATTAAAAGAATAGTAGGCTAAAAAGAAAACAAATTTACAATTAAATGGATATGACATTGTCCCTTACTCAAATCAGCCTAATTATATTTGATAGCTTTATTCTATTCTTTACCTAATGACTCAAGAGTTTCATAGCAATCACAGAACAAATCTCTTTGAAGAACTGTGCTCCTATTTTAACCTTTCAATATCGCAATTTCTTATTCAACATTTAAAGTACTCGACTCCCTTAAGGTGGCTGAGCACTTCAGAATACATGCCTCTATTAGGCTCCTGGGACCCAGGTGTCAATTTAACCATACAAAACTTAGACTCTTACACAGAAGCTATCTGGACCCTATGACCTCGAAAACACCAAATTGGATGCTGGCATTTAGCTAATTCGCAAAAAGACATATTGCTCATTCGAATGTTCATTTCAAAAAGCTATCTTACGGTAAAGCGCTTTACTGGCACTAAGCTATCAAAGAACAACTTGGCTCGTGCCATCGCCGTTAGGAAAGTGATATGACACACGATAATGTAAGGGCGTATCCCCTTGACACCTCAGCACATATGGAAAAATGAATCATAACCTTGCACATGACTACAGTATGTCCTGCATAAGTGCTATCTATTACTTAGGCAGCGATATTTTTCTCAACCAAGAAAATGGACACTAGAGTGGTTTGAAGGATATTAGTATGATGCAGTGGGATCATATCATGACCATATATAGGCACATCATGACTATATATGGGCATACAACAGTTTTTTGTCTACGAAAATTTGATAGTCTGGACAAATCTTTAGTATGTGGAGTTGAAGTGAAGGGAAAAAGAAGCTAAGGGATGTGTGTGTGATCTAGGTTTGATTATGGATACATCTTAAGAGGGAATCACTGCGAAAAACAAGGTACAAGAGGCTTTTTTGGTCTCATACATAACAATTAGAAATTTGGTCATCCAAGCATTTCAAATTGGAATCCTACAGTAATGATCTAGGGGCACAGCCCTGGTGGAAGGCAAAGGGGATAAACCATTTCATACCTTTAATAATTGGGAAATCTTGGACAATTTTACAATGTATAATGGCTGAATTTTTAAAAAAGTAATTAACATATTTTTTTTTATCACTACATTTTTTTTAATTTGTGATAGATGGCGCATGGGCTGTCCAATGGGGAGTGGCATAATCAGCTTCCCTTTCCCTTCTGTTGCCACAACTGGCTGTGTATTGTAAGCAATAAATTAAATATACAAGAAAATGAAGCAGTCAAAACATTGCATACTATGAAGGTCAAAGTTCATGTACTGTATATATCAATGCATCATTCACCTGATGAAGCTCACCAGATCTGTAATGATGATGATATCATATCCCATTAAAACTAATTGTAAAAGGCATCAACTTTAATCTGTGCCATTTGATTGATGGTACAGCTAGCACTATCCTCCACTCAAATATAATTTAGGCAGAAGTGCCTCTCCCAACAGATATATAGTGCCACAAAAACTCCAATCGGAAAAGACATGACAGGAACAAATGTATCCAGAAAAGTTTTGACGAGCCAAAAGGTATCATGTGTCACAAAAATTTATTAACAATAATTTCAATTTATATTTTCTGTCGATTTTACATACTTTTTGCCATATTCACAATCATTTTTTAGCAACCCATTTTCATTGTCATGGCCACTTGGCAATTTTCATAATTTCCATGACCATGACCATGAACTTGTTACTTTCTAAAGACCCATCCAGGCTATCAAATTTTTATTTGACAAAAACATGGGACTATACATGCTTATATGGTCATGATGACATCACATCATGACCTTTTAAATGACAAATTGATTCAAGTGAGTGAATGACAGTTTCTTGACTCTAGAGGGAGACATCCTAATTTTTACTTTGGTCAAACAGAATACAGCCACCGTTGCACTAAACTCTTTGGAAAAAAATTAGGATATCACATGTCTCCTGATGTATTTCCTCATTTAGGCCTACCCCAAGAAGCACCCCACTGGTTGGTGTGTTTCACACCTAAGAAAATCAATCCTTGCCTAAGGACACCAAGTGCTCACACCCCAAATCTTTCAATCGGAAGCCTAAAATTGTAACCGCAGAGTGTCCCATGCATCCACACAACTATTACAGGCCATGTGATAAACAGTAATACATTCAAACCTCAAAATGGTTTTAATTTAACCCAATTTCACAGTCTAAAAACAATGGTGCTACTAATTCCAGAATAGGGCACTCAGGAACAAGATAATCCTTTACTCTGCCAAGATTTTGCGGCAGAGGACTAATGTAACTTGTCCTATTGAAGGATGATTTAATTAACAACTGACAGGAGAACAAAGCATTAAAGCTATCAACACACACTTCAATTATCAACTGTGTGCCCTTAAATCAGGACTTTTGGGATGCTAAAAGAAAAAAGAGTAATTAGATGGCGGTATACACAGGTGCTGTGAAAGGATTTAGGAGCTTAAAATTAATTCTAAGTTTAGAAAAGTGTGATAATGTAACTGTGAGATTAGAAATGAAATAAATATATATGAAATAAGAAATTTTACGGAATATTTTTAGGTAATAACGAGCAGCGATGACTCTAGAAATGTATTCCCCCCATCTATGCCTCCCCTTTTACACCTGCTAACTCCATCAATGGTTTTTTATATAAATATTATGCCACCAAATATCCGGATATTTAAAAAGTTTTTGTAACTGTTTGGTACATTGATTGATATGACAAGCATCAGTAAAGTAAATAAAGTTTTATAAAATTAAAATATATTGTACAGAAAAACTTTTAAATTATTATTTACTTTTCTTTATACAGAATATTGTTAAAATTAAATTTCAGTTTCATTCTGTAAGCAAAAGAAATAATAAAAATAATCATAACAATAATAATAATAATAATAATAATAATAATAACAATAATAATAACTAATAACTAATAATACAATTTTTCTTTTGTAACAGAAGTTTGATCACCAAAGTGGTGTTCTTCCAAGAGCCCGTATATATGTATCTCTTACACATCATGACAAAAACTTTTAAAAAAAATATAAAATATCTGTGTACAACTACTAAAACAAGAACTAAGAATGCAAATTGAATCCAAGAATGCGGATTAAAAGCTACTACTGGTGAGAAATAGTTTTTTAGCTAAACATGAATGAAATTCGATAAACCAAAACTACTTACAAAAATACAAACTTAAAAGAAAAGCTAAAACCAAAAAAGTATGACTGTATAAAGTACAAATATATAGGAATATAGATTATAGGTTGGACCACGTACTGTACATATTGATACTAAGCTGGTTTAGCAGGAATGTAGATAAGGAGTAGTTTTTATGTTAACAGGGATTTTTCCCATTCTAATGCTCTTTTAAAAGTATAAGTATAACAAGAGGCCCTTGAATTACACTTGAAGGACACACACCAATAATACAAATTGTTTCTACTAATCAGGTTTATGCTGTGTCACATTTAGAGCAATGTGCTCTCCTGTTCATTGACCTGAAGTAAGAATTTACTAGGCCTAGGTCAATTACAGAAATGATGAACATGTGAAATTTAATCACAAGGTGCTAATTGACAAGCAAAACAAGTGCTTAACGCCACTAAAGCCGGCAGTTAAGTCAAACAACAAATTAATCAAATTAAACATCTGATTGGTTTTCAACTTAAGTGTGTGATTAAAGATTGTTGTGAACTTTAATAAGTTTTACTACACAAGTAGGATCATACGTCATAAATCTGGTTTATATTAAAATAAATGTACAAAGTAACTTTAATCTTTAATCTATGCCAATCCAAACACATCTATTGAAAATATACAAGTACAATTATGATGTTCAGAAATCACAAAAAAATACAATCAGGAATATATGGACACTCTCCTACACTAACCAATTCTTGATACAATACCACAAGACAAAATTTCTTTGATGTCCAAGCACTGAACGATTGGAACTTACTACCAGAACACGTAACAAACAGAAATAACAAAATTCATTTTCACCATGTCAAAATTCACACTAAAGCTAAGAGTAAAGGCAACAGCATTAGCTCAAAGCCTCTTTTAATCAATAAAGAAAAGGATCACTAAAGGTAAGAATCACTAAGGCAAGAATCACTATAGGCAAGAATCACTGAATACAGATCATTTTGGTTGCACTTCATTTCGGTCGCGCCTCACTTCGGTCGCGCTTCATTTCGGTCGCGGTTTGTTTTCAACAAATATATGGAGCGCCAATGGAGTTGCGAAAACGCTAATTTAATATAACTAGACCTAATCATCATTGTAAGTTCGTCAGTCGGTTTATCATACTTTTTTTTAAATTTATGTTTTTGTTGTCTTTCTACTAAGTAACAACATGGGCTACTTAAAAGCAAATTTCAGATGGTAACAACATTCAATTCAATTAAAATCAAAGATACATTTTATTGACAAGTATAGTATATGAAAACGCAACAAAAAAAATAGCATGAAGCACATATTCCATTGTTTCAATCATAAGATTATGTTTCAATCATGAATATATCACCGTAAATGGAAGAAAGAAAATATGTTAGTAGAAAGATAAAATGTTGTTAGTAGACAGATAGCAAAACGGAAATAAAAAAAATACTTAGGCCTATAATAAACCGACTAATCATAGGGCCTAGGCATATTAAATTTTACGTTTTCGCAACTCCTTCGGCGTTTCATATATTTGTTCGAAATAAACCGCGACCGAAGTGAAGCACGACTGAAATGATCGGCTACCGAATCACTAAGGTAGGACTCACTTAAAAGTAAGAATCTAGTCACTTAAACTAGTATTCTTTCAAATAAGACAGAGATGGTATTATCATGGAAGTAAATATCTTATTGTCTGACACACAATCTGGAAACCTCGCAATTTCATTAAAAATATTAGCTATTAATTTAAAAGGAGAAAATTAGTTATGATTTTCAATAAACACAAAGATCAAACTAACTTTTCATTTTCACTCGTACTAATCAATTACGGCTAGTTACTAAGCCACCTCTGCTTTCTTCTGTGGTCTATTTTCTCCTCACAAATAATGATAAAAATGGTTTTGGCCTTGTTGGATCTGTGTCTTGTAACATAATCTGATAGTATCAAGTTCATAACGTTCATCTCATTTTTGCCACCAGTTTACAGTCCAACAGAGCTCTGTTGTCTTTCACTACACAATAGCCCCTACCTCATTTGCATAAATTACTGTTGGGTGAAATGTCAGCCTTTGTCTTGTGTTCTTTTGTTTTACTTGTTTAAATAACAATAGCTAATGAGATAGGTGTTTTATATAATAGGATATATCCTAATTAATTAAAGATTATAGTGTCACATTTGAGGATGATGATAATCATGATGATGATAATGATGATGTTAATGATGGTGATGGTAATGTTAATGAGGATTATGACGATGATGATGATGATGATAATGACTGATTATAATAATGAAGATGAAGACAATTAAACAAGGTTGATAAACATAATAATGGTGATAACTGATATTGTATTTTTAACTAAGATATGTGGGGATAAGGAGGTGGGCGTGGCAATGTGGACTTCATATTGTGGCCCCCCTGCACCAGTCAGAAAATCTCTGAATCCACCCCTGATATTTTCTAAAATTTTCAAGAGATCCAAATTCAACCCTCATTCTTTAAATTAAATATCATCACTACAAAAATTTTGGGGGAGAAAATGTGTGAAGTCTACAACGATGACGACAACATTTCAGGCAGATGTTTCCCCATCTTTCAAACGGAACTCGATGTCAAATGATATAACGAACATACAAATTGAAGTGATGAATCAAAACTATTTGTTCGAACACCTCTTAGTGATAGCTTGACGAGGAATGACCTACATTTAAGAGATTAGGTTAATTAACTTGCCAAACTTGTTAATCAAGACAATAAATCAAGTCCGTCGTTGTCGTTAATTTACTTAGACAAAGTGATTCACGATCGAAGGAACATACGCCGCCAGATTTTTGCAAACTGATATACTGTTATCACATGGCAAGAGAAAGAAAATGACACTATATTAAAGACTGGTATTTTTAGAATTTGATACAATATGACAAGTAGGTGTTGGTACATGAAGTTGAAAACAAAGAATGGAAAGTAATCAGTTTTCAATCCTAAGCCGATGGAGTGGGATTTTGTCTTAATCAGTGAAACTATTAAAAATATATTGATTTGGCACCAATGGCATTCCATATTACTTCTTTCTGCAGCAATGGCCTTCCATTCTATACTTTTTGCTAGGTTTCTAATTCCAATCCATAGAGTTATAATAAGAATTGTGTAACAGCTTGATGTTCCATCAAAATTCAACAACGTAACAAAAACAGACGTTGGTGGCACTCTCTTAAATTATCTAACATGGAAAAGTTAATAAATTAGAGGCTTGTGGCAAGTCTATAAGATAGGGTAAAAGTTAATAAAAACAATGATTACAGTGATGATGATGATGAAAAATACAATGATAATTATAATGATGATGGATATGATGATTATGATGGTAATAATGACGATGGTAATGATAATGATGACAAAGGCTTTGATGATAGCAATGGTAATGATGATGATGCTAATGGTGATGATGATGATGGTTATGGGGGTGTTGGTGATAAAGATGATATGATGATATACAGTTATATTGATAGACTGTCTTAATCCATAGGAATACTAAACCCCTTTTTTCCTATCCAAACATGACGGATTTCAATTACTTGGCTCTCTGTCGTCTTTCAATCCCACAATAGACTTTTCCGGAGTGTCAATCAAACTTAACAACTGACTAATCAGAACAGCGCTAGGAATACACGCGCGTCTCACAAACACACGTGTTGTCCCACAAACGCACGTGTTGGCGTATGTTTTAACACTGTCGCCTTGTGGGACCTTAGCAACAATATCCAAGGGGCGGGGCTTAGCGAAAAGGTCCATTGCTGGGTCCAACGAAATCCAAAGTGATATGTACAGTACTTTTCTTTTCATTCACAAAATCCACGACTGCTGGATTGGTATAGTAGCTTAATAAATGGGCACACTATACAGTTACGATCCAAGTCGAGCTCAACACAACTTTTTTGACTGCCTGCTACACACCGAGTGGGGAGCAGACAATAAAAACGAACCTCGCCAATACAGCACGGAATTCACATTACAATAGAACGTTATGCAATATGCTTATTAGACGAAACATATGGCAAGCAAAAGTTTGAGTCTCTACACTATTATAACTTAATATTATAGTAGTAATAATAAAAATAATAATATGAAAACTTACATAGCGCCAAATACACCTCAAAGGATGAGTACGCTGATGGCACTTATTTCGCTTAACGATTTTAAAAAGAATGCTTTGAAAGTCATTAAAAAAAAGTTCACAATGAATTCCCTGAGCAAAAACTGTCGCTGATATGACAAAACCATATTTACATATCGTCTAGTCAATCAGATTCCTCTCAGCACTTTACATTCTATTTGTCATTAACACCAGCATTCCCATTTCAACAGGTACTTACCTCTGACATACCACACAAAACTATGTACGTATCTTGATGCTAGTATTCGTTTCTTCTTATCTTAGGTTCTTTTATTCGCATAATACAGCCTAGAGGAGAATGCATAGATGAAATACATATTTTTCAATAACATATGCCGTTACTAGATAATAATTAGTGCTTTCAGCATCCTCTTGATGTGTGCATTTATGTGTGTTTGGAAGGGTGGGGTCTGTGCAAAAAAAATCCAGATGGAGGAGAAAATAAAAATAACATTTTATTGTACCGTAAATGTAAACAGTGGGATGGTTAAATGCTTTAAATTTATGTAATTAGGAAGAAATATCTTATTTTTGGAGATTTCATGGCAGCAGAGAGCTTAAAACAATTAAAGAAAAACTTTTTTTTCTGAAATTTCCATTTTCTTATGGCAACTCATCAAAAACAAAATTTCATTTTTATTTGAAATCATCATTATTGGCAGCCGCGTTTGCTGAAGAAGGTATAAGAAAAGCCTTGCCTTATTAGAAAACTGAAAAAACCCAAATAAAACACTTGGGGGCAGCAAACATGTCAAGTACTGTAATTCTGTCAACATTTGCCATGGTATAATAATAATAATAATACACATTTTTAAAGCGCCTATTAAAGCAAACAAAACTGGCTTGTCACCGGCGCTGGAGGATGTTGGAAAGAAGTTGAACTATTTGAAGAGGAATGATTTAAGAGTAGATTTGAATAATTGCGGATCAGAAATGATACGTAATTGAGGAGGCAGAGAGTTCCAGAGTTTAGGAGCAGAGAAAGAAAAAGAGCGA